>NC_139160.1:3005000-3250000 GCF_964270905.1 Leucopleurus acutus
GGCAGTCACCTTTGACTTCTCTTTCCGCCCAGACACTCCAATGCTAATTAAAAACATAACTGCAAAATCACTTTGGAATCAGCCCCTGCCCCATTTCCATGGCCTTAGTTCAGCGCTCATCACCGCTGGACTAGACTATCGAGGGACTCTGTCTGTCCCCAGGGCCGTCCCATCCCCAGCCTCTCTGTGTAGCCAGCCGCACTCTGTGGTCCCTGCCTCACACTCCTCTGGCTTTCCACAGCCTGCAAGGTCAAGTCCACACCCTGCGGGGCCCAGCGAGGTCCTTCCTAATCGTGCTGACGGGCCTCTCCAATCTCATCGCTCCCGCTCACCCAGCCACCCTGTCCAGCAATGAGCACAGCAGACTCCCCTCCTGTGGACACGCTACAGCAAAGCTGGGAGCTAAGGACTCCACGTGCATCGCTCTCTTAACCTTCCCGAAGACCCTGGGCAGCCTCTAGGCAGCCGGCAGCCACTCTTGCCACTTTACAGCGGAGGAAAGGAAGCTCAGGTCGCTCCCCTGGCTGAGTCCCGCCCCGTGTCCCACACCTCCCCCTCCCCACGCTTCCACCTGGACTGGAAGGCCCTGCCTCTCTCCCTCCATTGCCACCTGGTGCATCCCCATCCTGATCTCCTTCAAGACCCCACTCCGGCGTTTCCCCCTGCATCGTGCCCTCTTCACCCGGAGCTAAGAATCCTGTCTGTGTTGCTCCAAGGCGCCTAGTACATTCCTCCTGACACGTTAGTTATCACAATTACCCTTATATATCCCAATCTACCACTTGGACTTCGAGCCTATGAGAATAAGAGCCATTTGCTTTTTTTTTTTTTTTTGCGGTACGTGGGCCTCTCACTGCTGTGGCCTCTCCCGTTGCGGAGCACAGGCTCTGGACGCACAGGCTCAGCGGCCATGGTTCACGGGCCCAGCCGCTCTGTGGCATGTGGGATCTTCCCGGACCGAGGCACGAACCCGTGTCCCCTGCATTGGCAGGCGGACTCTCAACCACTGCGCCACCAGGGAAGCCCTCATTTGCTTTTTAACTCTTTCTTTTCCGTGTCTGGCACACCCAGGTAGGTAATAAACGAATGACAAGGTACGCTTTGTTTATTACGTGTTGTTTCACTCACTCTGTCCTTCCTCACATACTGGATTCCCTCCCCCATGTTTCAGAGCCTTGTTACCTCCAAGATCTCTGTGCCAATAAGTTCCTGACAGCTTTCCCTCCGGTCACCTTGCTACTTTTCTTCTTTACTGATGGTGAATTAACTTCTCCAACACACAGTTTTGAGCCTGGCCCTTCTCTATTCAGAAACATCTTTGATTCCTCAATGCTTATCAAGTAACGTACAGACTATCTGGAATCCAAGAGTCCATGATCTGAACCTAACAATTTCATCTTAACTGGGATGGTTCTGCAACATCAGATCAAACGGTTACATCCTGTTCTCTCAAACCACATAAAGTCGCTGTACATCTGACCACTGAAATGCCCCACCTTCCCCTCCATAACTACCTGCAGAAATCTCACCTTCTTCAAGTCAGATGTGATCACCCCTATTAAGCTTTCCTTGATTTGGGACGTGGGTAAGAACCACAACTCCTGTGAAATCCCGCCGCATTATGGCTTTACCTCTTTTGAGGAATTTAATCCATTCTTCATATTCTACTATGACTTAGATACATCTTGGGTAATCAGTAATCTTCCTCGACATCACCCACTATTCCTTAGAGCTACACCTGAGTGTCTTACACCTGGGAGGTACTCCAGAATTAGATGAGACGTGTTACTGAATAAACATGTAAATCTCACAATCCTCCAGAAGCCTGCAACAGGGTGAGTGTTAACAACCAGTTTTGGAAAAAACTGACCTTAACTGGCCACTGTCTGGAGAAGTCAGGTCAATCGAGGATGGAAAGATCATCAAATGGATAGTGACCAGCAGACAACGTCAGCCAGTGTGGACCGTCAGCCACGGTTTCCTTGGTTCTTACAAACCTCCAAGGCACAGAAAGCTCTCGCACATTCCACCTCTGAGAGGTTCAAGGGCTTTTGCCTAACGTGTGGCATCTTTTGGAAGGCAGAGCTGGGACCCCAACCAAACTAGAAACATTTACCCAAAGAAGACTTAAGCTCCCTGTAAAGGAGTTACAGTGGATTCTCATCACTTAAAAGAGCTTCATCTACGGTACCTGTCAGCACCACCAGGAACTACGGCCTGTGTCTGTACCTTTACAGGGCAACAGGTATAAACGCTCAGCTGCATTTCACAACCAAGTAACGATTTCAGTCTCGTTCCCCAGATCATCGTTGTTACAACAAAGTTTACCACTAGGTGGCAGGAGTACAACGCCAAGGAGGCTATTTTTGGACATTGTTAAACTGTGCAGTTTTTCAAAGATTTTGTCCCTTTTAGAGTAGTATGTTACAAATAAATGATTCTAAATTTAAAAAATTATTCTCCCTTATTGAAAATTTCATGATGCATATGCATCTTAAATAACATCATAATATACACAGATTTCAACTTTTTAAAATTCAACCATAACCACAGCTCTAAGTAGCTTTAAACATATAGGTGGAACCATACGCTCAATAAATTAAAAAATAACAGTGTACATTAAAATATAGTAAAGACTGTTATTTAGTTTTATGGGAGGCTATATAAGACTGATAAATACTGCTTCTAACCCATGAAGGTTGGAACTGTTGCATTTCGCAAGGTGCTTTTTGTTTTGTTTTGTTTGCACTTTGTTTCTAAATGTCAAAATAAAAGAGGACGTTTCAGATTATATTTTGCAAGTACTTCTCTGCAAGTAACACTAAATATTACCAATATATACAATGCAAACTGGGCAAAATCATCACTATATTTTCTCTTTCTGACATTTACTCTAAAAGCACAAGAGGAAGCTTGTTGTGCTACATGAGAATTTTGCGGAAATGAATGCAACCTAAAAATGTAATGAATATCTTCAAGAAAATCCGTAGAATTATCAACATGCATGCACTCTTAATAACTTGTGTCCTTCTGCTTTCTCTCTTTGGTGATCCCTTGTGGGTAGAAACTAAATGATATAAACTAAGAACAGCAAATATGCATATAAAAGTATGTAATGGTCAAAAATTACCCTGGGAAGTAACTAAGTTAGAAACTTAACTCTTGAATATGTTTAGTTAATACGTGCTCAGGAATAAAATATTTTAATGATTTTTTTTTTTTTTACTGATTTTGTTAAGCAGAAAATAAAATCTCCACCTTTAGCATAAAGAACCCTCTAGAACTAGGCAAATCCCTCTTTTGAAGGAGGAGGGGGGGTGTCCTGAACCACCAGTATGGCAGGACGGGGTGCCTGGTGTAAGGAATTACACTTCATCTCATCATCCAGGGAGAGGTGAAGCTCAGACCGGCTCAGGCCTTGATCAGTAACACAAACCAGAGCAGAGTCGGGAGTCCTTCCCACGGCTGACACCTAGTCCCGTGTCCTTACAACTGTTCCATGGACTTCTTTGGAAATATGCAAATGAGCAAGTGGTCATCAACATACAAGACCTCTGGAAGACAGACTGGCCGCCCCAGGTCTCCATGCAAACCCAGATCCAGAAAAGGTGAGGCAGCCTCCCTTCTCTGGCTACCCAGGGACCCATGAGGCAGATTTAGATCTCCTCTAAGTGATGCGTGGTAGGCTCTACCTTCTAAGACTCCCTGTAAAGCAAAGGTTAAAAACAGTCCAGAGGCTGCCTTGGCTTCCAAGTTTGCTGTATCGTTACTCATCTGCACGCAGCAAGGCAAAACTGAGGTCCTATCCAGGGATCGGTGGAAAGGAACCGCTGCAAGCACCAATTTATACCTGTGATACAGTCTAGGAACTTACGGAGAGAACAATTTGCAATATGGACACATGCATGCATCTATCTCCTCGGCTCTCAGCTCTGTAAGGGAATGCATTTATAAAGTGAAAATTACACAGTAAGGTTGCCCGGATTCTTGACAGGATATGAAAAGACCATTGCTCTTGGAGCCTTGACAGTTATTAGTGAATTCAATTCATGAGATGCTTATGTTCTACTCTAAAAATAAGTACATGCTACTTTAGATAAATAGGCTATTTTTAAATTAAAGTATGTAGTTACCAGTAAAAAATAAGTACAATAACCATCATAAAAATTCCTTTGAACCATCAACACTCAGGCGTCGACAGGTATCAAACTGCACGTTTCTAATTCAACTCCCGGGAAATAAAGCAGTGGCGGGTCACCAAGGATGTCCCGCTCGGCCCTTACCTCGTCCGTCTTTTCTTCTGGACAGTTCGTCCCCCCGAGGCTCTGCTGCGGGTGGCTGCCGGCGCCGGTGTTCTCACTGCCCAGGTCACAGGCGGTTTGCACCGCATCCTGGAAGGACCCGGGGCCTTGCTCCTTCTGGACGGGCCCCTCTGCCCTTTCCTCGCTGTCCACTGAACTCAGGGACAGCGCGCTGACGCTGTTGGTACACTTGGCAGGTGCTGCGTCGGGGCTCCGAGGGCTGGGGGGCTTGGGCGTGGTGGGCCTCGGAGGACCGAGAGGAGGCTCGGGCTCCACGGGAGACCGGTCGCCAGGGCCCGGTTCCTTGGAGCCTCTGTCCGACACCTCCCGGGCCGGGGGCCTGGAGGAAGAGCCGGGGGCGCGAGGAACGGCACCTCCGGCAGCCGCGTCACTGGCCGAGCCCCCAGCACCCGCCACGCCGGGGTCCTGGGGCTCCTCGCCCCTTCGCCCGCGCTCGGGGCCGGCGACCGCGCGGCGGGAGTAGTCGTCGTGCAGCCGGCTGTGCGGCCGCGGCCCGGGAGGGGCGCCCCCGGGGTCCCCCGGCCGGCCGGCCGCGCCGTCACCCACGAGCCGCAGCACCCGGGCCAGGTCCGGGGCCCGCAGCGGGCTCCTGCAGCGCCTGGGCCTCGCGGGGGCCCCGCCGGAGCTGTCGGAGTCCGCGGACGAGCCGCTCAGCGTCCTCCGCGGGGCCCCGCTCTCGGGCGCGCGCCGCAGCTCGGCCAGGTGCGAGGCCGACTTCCTCCGGAAGGAGCTCTTCTTGAGGAAGGTCAGGCTGTCCGTACTCTTGCTCCGCCTGCAGACGCCGTTCCTCTCGGGCTCCCGCGCCGGGGCCTCGCCCGCCGCGGGCTCCGGGGCGGGCGGCTCCGGGTCCAGGAGGCGAATGCGCCCCAGGCCGTAGGCGCGGCGGATGCTGCGGGACCGGGGAGCGCCGCGTGCGAAGCCGTCGTCGGGGTCCTCGGGGTCCGAGCCGTCGGACGCGAAGCCCGGCCCCGGGGGGCACCTGCCCGCGGGGGCTCCGGCCGCCACGCCGTTGGGGACCGCCTTGCCCACGTCACGTTCCTCGGCCCCCTCTTTGGCGGCGTCCCATCCCTCCCGATTCTGAATTCCCTGGAGGACCGAGGTCTTCAGTTTTTTGAAAGACCCCATTTTCCGGAAGGAGGCCAGGGCGTTCCACGTGGAGGAGCTGCCCACGAGGCCGGCGGGCCGGGGCCGCTCGGGGTCGGCGCGCGTCCTGTTCGCGCCGGCGGAGAAGAGGCGCAGGAGGCGGGCCGGGCTGAGCCGCGCCTCCCGTCGACACGCCGGGTAGGTCACCATGCCGGGGTCTTTGGAATCAGAGATGGGACCGGGGACCGCAGCTCCGCGCCCGTGGCCGTTCTGGGCCGTGGTCATGGTCTGGGGTCCGGGAGCCCGCGGGCACAGGGCAGCGCGGTTCAGACCCACGCGCGCCTCCGTGTCCCCCGGCTCCTCGCGCACGCCTTCCTCCCAGAGGCCGCCGGCCTGGCCTTCCCGCCTGCCGTGCACATCGGACTCCGCGGTCGTGGTCACCGCCTGCAGCGGAAAACAAAGCAGGGAGTTAGCCGTCTGCCCCCAGAAGAGCCTCCCTCTATCAACGGGGGCTCATCTATTTTGTTTAATAATTGCTAACAGAAAACCAGACCTGCCCCCTGACAGGGCCGATCACATAAAACCTAATTTAAATTAAGTTAAAATGTTACTTTTTTCTCCTAATTCATTTCGCATTAAATGAGAGGGAAGAATGCAAATTATGCATTCATTAAAAAAAAGATAATTATAGGTTGTGCATTCAATATGATGGTAAACCCTGAAATCCACTGGAACTCGTTACAGGAAACTTTTGAAAAACTTCTAGAATGAAAAAGCCAAGGCATCATTCAAGACTATGTCTTCTCTTTATTTGAAATAGAAGACATCTTCAGTTATCTCACACACACGCGCACACACAAAACCCAACACTATTTCAAAATGTGTCACAGGGAAACGCTGAACTAGGTTAAATTTAATGCAGCTGGTAGGAGGCTGAGTGCTTAGTATACAAGAGGCCTCAGGCAAGGATGCGTTGTGATGGAGACCAAGACACTTTTAGCTGCATATTGTCTACAGATTACCCCAAAACTCTAATGCCTGAGCTACAAAGCGCCACAGGGCCACAAGAGCAGGAGGGACCACGCTGAGGTGGCCTCAGGTCAGGCTCTGTGAAGGAAACCGCATTAGAAGGGCCCCTGTCAGAGGACTCTATAACTGGCTGGGGAGTGGAGGTGAGGATAATACTGAAACATTAGAAATTCAGACACAGAAATTCAAATTAAACAAATACCCGCACCGTCTGCCTTGCTCCCTCAGACCCAGAAGCCCACTGCACACCTGTGTCTGTGCTCTTCCCCGGGTGCAAATGCTGCTCCCTCGGCTTTTGCCCATCAGCCCTCAAGGGCTAGCAGGCTCCCCTGCACTCAATGAAGGATTAGAGGAGGGAGGGAGGGAGGGAGGGAGGGAAGAATCTGATCATAACCCGAAAAGGCCACCATTTATGAAGTGCTTACATGTCAGGCCCCTGTACTAAGTGCTTTCAAAACATCATGACACTGAGTAGTCATGCAAACCTACAAGGTCAACCGAATGATTTCCATTTCATACACAATCAAATGGACGCTTGGGCAGGTTAGGTAATTCATCTGGGGGTCCTGCGGCTCCCCCACCCCAAAGCCCACGCGCTTCTTCACTGCTTCAAACTAATGAACAAAGACAGAGGCAGAGATGGGACTTGAACGCAGGCATGACTCCAAGTTCAGTGCCTTATGACATAACCCGGACAGCCCTCACGACGGCAGTGAAGGCCGTTATCCCGGAGGCGACATTAAAGGCAGAAGAGAAGGAGCAAGGTATATAAAGACCTTGAGGTGAGGCCCCAATTTGGCTTATTCCCTCACATGCAGAAAAAAAGTCTCATGCAAAGAGGTCTCATCTGCTGCTTCTCTCCAAATTCTCTGATGGGTTCATTTTCACTTGCCCCTACCTTGTGCCCACTGAGGAGGGATTTCCAGGGAGAATCATGGTTAAAGCGTTGATTCCATCCAGGACCAGGGAGGCTACACGGATGTAGACCTTGGAGCCTTTCTGATGTCCACTTACCCAGCTCTGCTCATCAGAAGGTGGATGGGGTGCCCACATGCCCTCTGCAGTCTAATGTCCAAACAGAGGCATGAGGAGCCCGAAGAGCTGTAGGCTGCATTTGAATGAACCATATCAGTAAAATCTCCAATCATCCCGGCGCCGAGGGTGGATGTGAAACCTACAACCAGCTGCAGAATGAATCCAACACCCAGCACCACCCGTCCATCCTCACCTACTCTGGGAGGGACAGGGCATGAGGGTTGTTGCAGCTTGTCACAATCTTGAAATGAAGCGGATGGTCTGTGCCAACTGTCAAGTCCAGTCGCAAGTCAAGTCCCCTGACTGCACATTACGTAATAATAGTCTTGTTATGACCTGCCCTGGACCCAGGACAGACAGGATCCCTGCCCTGTAATCTGACTGGACGAAGACAACATACTGACACCACCACCAGAGGGCGCTATGAGACCGTCTATAACCAAGGACCCAACTGTTAAGCTGACCCTAAGGGCTCAAGGGGTGCAGGGAAGCGTTGCTTTGCTGCTGGGTGGTTTGAGAATGGTCTGTGGAGGACCAGGGCCAGGTCTAGGTCTAAACCGCCACCTGAATCTTGAGTAAAGTCATTTCAGTAACCTGTGCTTCAGCAACGTCTATAAAATAAGAGGTGCCGACGTTTATGTGCATCTCAAACAACCAATCAATTCATGAGCCTCTGTTGGCCTGTGTTGGAGGTGTGTAGGCCCCATGATAAATTCAAGGCAGTGACAAGGTGACTGCCCATTCTAGGGGGAAAATGCCATGGGTGCAGGAAGATTGGGGGGCAGTAAGTTCGGGTGACCGGCTGTCCCAGTTGGCCCACGGATGGGGCGTCCTCCAGGATATGGGACTCTCAGGGTGAAACCAGGAAAGTTCGTGGCAAAGCGGGATGACTGTTCACCCTACATCAAGGAGAACAATGTAGTTGGAAGGATGGATCGATGTAATAGTGGAAACTCAGTGAAAACAGCTTTAGAAAAACCTACCTCCCCTTAGTCTAACTCTGAGACCGTCTGCAGGTGTCTGTCACCTTCTTTGAGAATCCCTTGCTGCTCCCCCTAAAGTGAATTAGACCCCTTACTCTGTGGGTTCCAGGCATATCACCAGATTGTTTTATAAAAGCATATTATACTGATCTGTATCATTTTAACAAGTTTACGTGGCTGCCTTCAGAACAAGACCATTAACTCTTTGAGAGTAAGAACTGTGCTTTGCACACCAAGATTATTTGTTTATCTGGATATGAATTTTGTATCTGTTATCCTGCCTTGTCAATAACGGTACCAAGGCTAACAATTCCTCATTACGTACCATCATATCATTCCAATGTGAAGATGTTCACATTTTTACAACACTCAAAAGTCTAAGTATGTACTTAAAGCTTATATAAGTCTTAGGATACAGACCCAGTAAAATACATTCATATCTGAGTTTCTAATTGGGGCAACATGCTTTTAAAAGACCAGTGACTTACTATTCCACGAACAACGTGACTGTTGTCTGCTGCTTGGAACGAAACGGAAAATCACGGAAGAAAGCTTTTCCTGGAATTTCCGAGTAACATACCAACTTGCATTATTTAGAACTAATACTTTGACCTCTATTCACTAACAAGGGTTGCAATTCAATCAGTGGTTTTGTAGCAAGTCTTGTAAATTGTGGGAGCTCAGCCAGAGATATTTATGAACAGAACTACAAGAAAGAATTTTAGATGGGAATATTGTGAAATCCATTGTCTAGCAGCTGGATTCTGGATTGTTTGAACTTTAGAAGGGAACATTTCTTCTCATTCGTCATGAGAATTCTCTGAAAACAACCATGACCAGTCATTTTTAAATAAGAACTTGTACTTGAATTTGCAATTCAGGAATACATACCCGGCTGATGTACAAACGAGGTTTTCGTTACATGTTCCGGTAAATGATAGGAAATGTGACACTGGAAGCAAACACTGAAATCTGCATGCTAAAGGGGTGAAAGCACAGAGCCTGGAATCACAGCATGGCAGAATATGGCCTCAGGGAACATCCAACTCCTAACGGTAAAGATGAGGACCCTTGGTCAAGCCACAACAGGTGAAAGCACTGGGCAGCAGCGGACGTACTGGCCAAGCCCCAGGGTCACCCTAGCCCTCTTCCTTTCCCGCCAGACCTCAGCGGTTAGCCTAAGAGATTAGACTGTGCATCTCGACAATCCTGGTCTGGCCCCCCGCCACCAGTGCATCCACCTGGAAGGCTTCCCTGACAAGTCCCCTGTCCTGCGGTCTAACTCACCCCCCATTCAGCCGCAGTGTCCTTCCCAGAGTGCAGACGGACACGTGCCACTTCATCTAGGGATGCTGGCTGCCTCCAGACCTCAGAAGTGTCACGTCCCAGCCCAGCATGCCATACCTTTCCCTCTAGGGATGCCGAGTGACTTACAGCCACAGTCCCTCGCACTGCGATGCTCTGGGCCGTTTCCTCACTGGCTCTCAGAGCCTTTCGCAGACCTTCTTGTCTCTCTGTATTAGGGGACCACGGTCCCCAGGCTCCCCTGACCAATGGCTCCCGGTCAGGTTGGCCAGTGGGAAGCACGGGCGGGAGACGCCGTGTGCGGGAAGAAGGGAGATGACGGGGCATCCCCTCTGCCTGGGCCGCTGCTGGGGCTCGTCCAGAAGCTGCTGTGCCCCTCCTTAGCTGCCACTCCTGCTGGGGTCCCTGCCGGTCCTCGCTCCTGTGCGGGGGGTGGGGCACTGGCACCTGGCCCCCCCTCTCCAGCCTCGGGAGGCAGCACCGTCCTGCTCCTGCGCTCCTGTGCGGGGGGTGGGGCACTGGCACCTGGCCCCCCCCCTCCAGCCTCGGGAGGCAGCACCGTCCTGCTCCTGCCCACCTGAGCTCTTCTGGCTTCTCTCGTTTCTCAGCTGAGCAAAATCACCCCGCAGCTAGGGTCTCTTTGGAACGTCTAGAGATGCTTCTCTTCTCCTGACGGATACACATGCGCCCCGCCTGTCTCTAACTCAAATCAGCTCTTCCCTGGAGGCTACACATGCGCCCCGCCTGTCTCTAACTCAAATCAGCTCTTCCCTGGAGGATACACATGCGCCCCGCCTGTCTCTAACTCAAATCAGCTCTTCCCTGGAGGCTCTCTCTCCTTCCTCCCCAACTCAGATGCCCGTCCTCTGCGGGCTCCTGTGGGAGCTGCTGTTTCAGCACTTGCCACGGTGCTCTGCAACTCTGGTCTCTCTGTCTGCTCTCTCCATGTAACTCCGGTGAGGTTAAAAAGTTCTTTGAAGGCAGAGACCAGGTCTTATTGAACTCTGCATCCTCTGCTCCAGCCAGTGACTGACTAATGAAGGATGGGAACCCCCTCCTCTTGCACATCCAGGGCCAGATCCTCCTCAGCTGTGAGGCTGGCCTGTGCATTGTAGGATGTTCAGCACTGCCGTTTGCTGAGCCTGCCCGTTTTATCCTCCCCTTTCCCTTCCTGGTAGGTCCTTTCCTTCTCTTATTCATTCCAAAATCTTTCCCAGAACCTTGCTGGAATCAAGACTCTGACCAGGAGCTCAAATTCTAGCATCCACACCTTATGAACAGGTTGTACTCTAAAGGGTTACTTACGGGCAATCTATTTCCCCATAGACTCTGTCCACCAAACTACATTTAACCGATAATATAGTGAATTTAACCATAATTTATAACATTTCCATAGGAAAATGCATCTAAGATTCAATGGTGGGTTCTAGTTCCAAGGATGAAGTTCCTTTCCCCACTGCCCGGTCCTTAATACAAAACCCTCTCCCCCTCCCTTTCGACCCCCGTGTCCACATCTCAAAGGAAGACTGTCCTTCCCCCATGACGTGGCATCCTTGGGGCCTCTCCAGGTAAAGATGGGGGAGGATGCTTCAAAAGAGCAGAGCTCTGCCTTCATTTAAATACCCGATCATTTAAGTGTCTAAAACTGAAAGTACACATAAAACCGTAGCTCGGACAAGACTGGGTCACTGTATCTCTGGGAAGGGTGTCGATTCTATACAAGGTGTGACGGGCTGGCTGGCCTTATCTGGGTTACTAGGCTAAACCGCGTTCCTGCATGTGAGAATGGGGTTTCCCAGTAGGGAATGGATGTTTGCTTTGTCATTTCTGAGGGTTTGCAAAGGCAGGCCTTAGGCCAAAGAGAGGAAAACCTTCCTTTGGTCTCTGAAGTCAGGGGTGGGCAGGTCTAGCCAGGCGTGCTAGGGTAGGTCTGCACCTGAGCTGTGCTTCCTGGCCGTGACCTCAACGCTCAGCGGACTGCCAGCCTCTGAACCCCGCGTCCTGCCCCCCACTCTAAACCCCGGGGTTCCTGCACCTGTTCCCCAGCCCCCATCCTTCTCACGGTAAGTCTGCAGCAGCAACCTCCCAAGTTCTCGGTGAGGACTACGTCATGCCAGCAGCCAATGCCACAAAGGATGTCACCGCAGCAACGGGGCCCCCCCTGCACTGACGGTTCAGAGTAAAGAAAGTCTTCCAGATGGGTGGCCCTAATCTTGAAGGCACTTTGAAGGTCACTGGAGCAAAAGCAACGTTTCTGCTTGCGAGAGGCCGTTTAGCGGAAATCTGGAGCTGGGCGTCCCTGGGCTCACCCCGCAGGCTGCACGCAGGCTCCAACAATCAACACAGCCTGTATACCCAGCATTTGGTAAAAACCATTTATAAGGGTATATATGTTGGTGGTGTGTTTTCCCTGAACTTACGTTACCGCTCAAGGTTTTTGGTTTTGTCTTTTTGCATAAAATGTCTTTCTGGGCATAGAACCCCAGTTGATAACACTGCCTTTTGGAGGAAACAAGATCAGCCTTCCACTCCGTTTCCATCCAATTAGGTCTCAGTTTAGGGGGTGTGGGAGCAGCACGTCCTGCCATCACTACGGACAGGGGTCCAGAGAACACCCTCCCCTGCTCTGTTCAGTCGGCATCCCGCACCCTCACAGTGTTCGCAGCAAAGCAGCTGCTGAAATGCCTTGTCAAATTTAAACGTCGTGTTCGAACCGAACTGACGTCTGGCTGTCGTTTCACAGACGTCATCCCACAGGAGGCACCCCGGGTACCAACGTGAATGGAGCAGTGGCAACCAGCAGGCACCCGCACCCATGCCTCCACAGTTGGGGGGGGGGCAGCCCCACAGGAGCTGCGCTGGGGCCACTCTGTTCGAGGAGGGGCTGTTGTGACGAGCCCGCCCCAGGGGACATCAGTGGCCCCTCTGAGGCTTGAAGAAGGGATGCTGAGGGCCTCAGACACTGTGCTCGAGCACAAAGGAGACCTCCTCTACTCAGGGGGCCCCGGCCTCACTCTCCTGTGGCTCAGAGGGCCAACCGGCCCCCAGGGCGAGGAAACCTTGATGGAGGAAAACGCCACACGCATCTCAGGCCCTCGCTCAGTGCCAACTTCTCAGCTCACGTTTGTCCTTCGAAAAGGGACTCGCAGGCAGCTCAGGAGAGCTCCTCGGCAGCTTCGGGGTTTTACCATTCTCTCTACGACAAAGACTTGGGCCAGAAGCTTCCACGGGATCGTATGGCCCGCTCCATCGCTCGGCTTCTTTGCCAAGGGCCCCTGCTACAGGAAGGGCACCACTCCCGGGGTTGCGCACACCAAGCTCTCACTGGACAGTGATAGGTGACACCCCTCCTGTGTCCACTCTCTCTACTAGCCCACCCCCTACTAGTGCAGGAGACAGGCCGTGCGACGTTCTCCGTCCCGTAGACGCAGCCCGCGAGCATCTTCCTCTCCTCCCAGGGTCAGCTCTGACCTCCGCCCCCGCCTGTCCCCCTAACCCGCGGGCTCTCACACCCCCACCCTCAGCCAGCCTCCAGCTCTGCCCGTGGGGACACTGGCCACCAGGTGGCTCCGTCCCACTCCCAGCCCCGTTCACCCGACGGGATGCTTCTAGCTCTCTCATGTCAGAAGCTTCTGGAAGCCCAACGGAAGACAGGAGCATGTGTCAGACTCAGGAAAACCCCGGCATCACACCCCACTGACACAGCTCCCTTGCCACAAAGCTTAATAAGGTTCTAAATATGTCAGATGTTCGGAGGACCTAACATGAAACGAGCATTATATTCTGTCTTTCATGAAAAGTTCAAAACCAGTCTAGGTGCTAAAAAAAACTCAAGAATGACAAAGACGGAACTATCTTGAACCTAAAATAAGGAGAGTGGAGGAAGGGGGGATATGAGCAAGGTGGGGGGACTCCCCAGGAGGCTCGGGGAAGGTGAGCCCCAGGCGACCAGGAAAGGACACAGGTCTGCTCCCCGCCCCGCCCCCAAGAGCCGCTGCAAAGGACCCGGTGACCACAGACAAAGCCAGGCGCGTTCCTCGGTAAGACCAGCCTCAGAGAGTTAGGGGGTCCCCGGGCCGGGGTAACAGGATCCCAACACCCCTGAGAGCACCTCACAGGTTTTCAGGAGAAGTAAATGCATCCTAAACAGAATATTTTCATTGGAATATCAGTCCCGCTCGTAACAGGACACCTCTCCCTGTAAAGCATAAGTTTTATCGTTATAGGTTAATGTGAAAAAGGTAAACAGGAAATGGAATTCTACATCAAATTTATAGATCAAAAAGAAGCGCGATACTTCTCTGTTGGAAATTCAATGGACGTAAGCCTCTTACAGGCGAATCTGGACTGAGGGAAGAGCAGCATCTCCCACGGGGTCCATGGGGGTGCAGAAAAGGCCCCACCTGCACAGGTCACTGCTTTGTGATCCAAGATCGGAGCACCTCCTCCACCCTCCAGCCAGCCTGCCGGGTCAAAGGTCACTGCCAGACCGCAATGAAGGACCGGAGAAGGGATGTCTAAACGTGGATGTGGGGGAAATGCCATTATTTCATTTTTAAACTAGTTCTATCTTTTCTCCCTACAGATGGATAATATATGCTTCAGGACTCCTTTCAACCCTGACTATGACTTGTAAGTAACTGACAGCTCCAACTGGGACACGTGGTATTCTAAATGTCAATGTAGAAGTCAATGGTTCAGAATTTAAAACACATTTTCTTGTAAGATTCTATCATCTGCTCAACCCCCCTTAATTCCTAATGTAAATAAACTATGTTACCAATAGTAAGGAATGTGCTCGCTATATTAATTATCGTTAATTATTAGTGTATTATACTCAATTCATAATAGGAATTAATAAAAAGAGGAACCTGATCTCTTTGGCTTAGGGGCTCGTATGGTAGCAGAAGTAGAAGAAGGATGGGAAAGCCCCTCTGCGGTACCGGAAACAGGTGGGCTCACATGTCCCCTGCAGAAAAAACACCCTGCCCAAGTCTTCATTTCTTTGCTAACAATCATTTCAGAACTGTAATGATACAGCAGTCCCCGTCATCCCTCCTAGACCGAACGCTCTGATGCAGGAAACTGTGCTTTGGCAGAACTCTCTCCTCACTGCTTCCGGGCGGGGACACAAGCAGCTCAGGGCCACGTGCAGGTAATGGCATCACCTGCGTGCAGAGGATTAGAAAGCGGCACCGGTGGCTTCCATTTCAGTGGACTTCCTGCGGCTTGTTCTGAAACTTCATCTTGTAACAAGAAAGAACCTCATGTGAGGCACCATCATCCGTTCCTTCAATCATTCCAGGAGGTTCCCCTGATCCCTCCTGTCTGACTGGTGTCGGGACAGACAGAGGGGGAGAGAGGGGAACAGCAGACACCGTCTCGGCCACCACAGACCTTTATCCCACTGGGGAGACACACGATTAAACAAGCAATGAAGTCTGCATCGTTATGACACCTGGACGGGCTCCTTCAGAAGTGACATCAGTGCCAGAGCTGAAGCTGATGGAAGGTGGGAGCACCCGACAAAGGTCCGCATTTTACTTTGCTGACTTGACCTCGACAAGAACCGTCTTTCCGTCTTTCATTCCCTCGCCCCACGCCTTAAGTGTGGCAACTGAGTTTCAACCAATCTTCTAAAATTAGAAATTAAATGAAGTCAAAGCCCCTGTCCTCCGGAGACAACTGAGAACATAACTGGGTTTTAACAGAGAAACAGGAACGGGGGCCTTTACGACAATTACTGTTGATGTTTTTGTGATCACACTGCATTTTCAAGCTGAATTCCTAAGTCTGCCTCGGCCCTAAGGATAGCTCCTGATCCCCTCGGTTAGGGTTGGGACATTTCTCACTGAGTCTATCGCTGTCATTACGGGTCCCTGCGTGTGTGCTGAGAGCTCACCGGTGCTGACGCCAAGGTCCACACAGGCCTGTTCTGCAGGGGATTGTAATCTTGTCCAGAAAACAAGAAAAACATCATCAGAGATTCCTATTTTCTGGGAATACTGCGTTTTCCACATAATTTTGTAAAACTTCAGGTTAAAAACCCCCCTATATCCAGTCTTCAACGAACAGTGTGTATTCATGTTGCGACTCCTGCTTGCCTTCAAACTAAACCAAGCACACGAATTTCTGAAATTTCTAATTTTCTTCTCTCTCTACACTTAGAAACAGCCTTCTCTGGATGGCTAGTTAAAAACTACTTAATAAATGGAATATTTAGGTGTTTCTTTTGGCCGAGGGGCTGCACGAGAGACTAGCTGAGAAACCAGGACACATGGACTCATAAGGAAGTTTGGGACCCTCTGGACCAGGGTCGAACCTGCTCGCGGCAGAGAGCAGCCTGGACGGCACCTCCCCCGACGGGGCCTTCAGGACTGCCTCTGGGAGTGGCTCGCTCAGAAACATGCATGTGTCCTTGAGGACGGGCCCGTCCTCGTCGTCCTTCGCGTCCACGTGGACACAGCGTGTCCGGCAGCTATCAGCAGCTCAATGAATATCTGATGAAACATCCAGGGCCTCCGTGTAAACACTGAGTCCGGATACCTTCAAAGTAACCTTACCCTGCGGGAGAGGCTGCCAGGTCCTTCTCCTGAAGTAACTGGGCACTGTTAACATCCAAAAAAAATCCTTCTGGCTTCTTCTCCCACCTCTCTACCAAGAGAAATGAGAAGTAAGTCTGAAACTTGGAGGGGGCCGCTGAATTTAAGTGGCAAACAATTCCCTATCCCAATTCTCGCCTTAGGAACTGGCCCTGGAGTGAAGGGAAGGCCCCACGTTACTGAGATCAGGCTCTTCCAACACACGTGACTGTCACCCACTGGTCACACACGGAGACCCACACAGGGACCCACGGCCCATCCTTGACAACGGAATTCAGGGAAACCACGCAAAGGGCCAGGGAGGTCTGTCCTTTGCTGAATCTGACACCTGACTCGTCACCAAGACAGACAATGAAGCGAAGCGCGTGTCTCTGTGATGAACTGAGGAAAAGGTGGGAAAAGCTGCAGCGTTGGCCTGGCTTCCTTTCCTGCTGAGGGATGAGGATGGCCACGCGCCCGTCTACATCCTGCCCAGAAGGGTCCCCTGCAAAGAGCCAACTCCACACGTGTGCTCTTCGGAAGCCCCGCAGAATAAACCCGTGCGTGGTTCTAGGGGCCGTGTACTAACTCCTGAATGAGTGAGGGTTTACGACTCCCTTCTCAGCTACTCCACGGCCAGAGTGGACACGCTCGGGGATGCTTTAGCTCACGAAACTGGTGGAGTTCCCTACGCTGCTCTCATCTCCGGTGCGGGGCTTTGTTACCTTTGCGCAGTGACAATTTCTGCTGTCCAGTCATTAGAGGTGTAAGTGGAGACGCAGAACAAAAGACAAAACCGGCCTAATGAGAGCTGTCAGGGCCCCCCGTGTCTTCTGACAGGAGTAGCAGCTCTGTTGTCTGTTACTTTGCGAGATCCTTCCTCCTACTCCCTTCAGGTATTAAACCCCAATTTTAACTTTCTTCCCCAATTTGCACAGAGTCACAGCAGCATTCTAATATTGTACCTCAAAGTACAGGTGAGGCTAAAATACAGGAGCTTATTAGGTCTCTGATGGAGGCCAGTGCTGGGGTGGGGTGGGGGGGCGTCTATGGACAGTGCTGGCTGCACACCCGCCGGCCCAGGACTGGGCTCTACGAGCTTGCTGGCTGGGTGCCCCGTCCGCTCGGGTGCAGAAGAGACACTTGTCCCCGGGCTGGTCTCAAGAACGTGCTGTTCCCTGTGGGACCAGCACCCCTTTATGATCATGGGCAAAATATTGACGGCTGTTGGCCACCTATTTAGGGTGACTGTGCCGCTTTACAACCACAAGAGGGCTTGGGGGCCCCGTCAAAGGAAGATCAAACTCTTCTCCACAGTGCAATTATTCATGTCCTTCTGAAACTGAGTCCTGGAAGAATTAAGAAACAAACTTGCAAACACACAGCAAAGTGATTGTCTTTTAAAAGGAAGAATACACTCAGATGTAGCAAAGAATATAGGAGTCAAGTATTATAGAGTTATTTATTGTAATTGTATAAAAATAAATGTTACTACAACATGGACAGCCTTCAAAAGCTAAATGAAGCCTTAAGGGGCAAAGTGAAGGCAGACAGCACGGAGATGGCATGCTGTCGGGTTCTGGCGACACTGAGGGGTCCCGGAAGGGTGACTCTACCCAGCAAGTCGAGGGCTGTAGCCGGGGGCTGGGGAGGAAACAAGCAGTGACTAAACATGGCCACGAGGCTTCTTCTGGGGACGATGGTTGCTCAGTTCTGTAAAACTTACTAAAAATAACTGAATCGTACAATTGCAGTGAGTGAACTTTATGGTATGTAGACTATATCAGTAAGGCTGTTAAAAGCACAAAGTTGATGATATTAAGCATAATGGCCTCGGGCATAGTCTAATAAACATTCTGAAGAGGATTTAGACACATAATTCAAGGCAAAGCATGTATTTACTCTAAGTACCCAGAGCATGTATTTCGGTCAAAAAAGCCACAGTGACTTCCCGAGTCCCCAGCTTGGAAGACTCACAGGTTTCCGTCCTCGTCACCAACGGCCTCAGGAAAGGCCTTCTCTCCTGACGGTGCTTGCAGCGCTCTTCTCAGGGGCTTTAAAACGAAGGTTTTGATTGCTTGGTGTCTGCCTGTGTGGACTCCCTAAATTACACAGGAGAGCGACCCCCCTTCCTGTGACCTTCCTGTGACCAGCAGCGAAGAAGCCACGAGAGAGACCCTCACAGCAAAGCGACCAAGAGCTCTCAAAACCGGGTGTGAACCAATGCTTCTCCTCTGAAAGCCAGGCTCCCGGGCCGGCGGGCCCTCCGGGCGTGCGCGCAAGAGGGACCATCTCCCTGGGCATCGAGAGGGGCTGCCCGCGTGGGCGCCGGGGCCCGGACGGCGGGGCTGCTGCGTTTCAGCTGATGCGACCCCACCCTCAACCCCCGCCCCGCTAAGCAGCAGCATTCAGCACGTCTGCCCACGTCCCAGGCCCTCCTGGGCAGCTCCACGCGTGACATCGGTGACAGGCTGAAAACTAGTCCCGTAAACCCAGCAGCGCCCAGAGCTCCCCCACCTCCGCCGTCTGCTGCTCTGGGGTTTGTTTTCCATTTTAAAAGGCTTCCTCCCCATCTTCATGCTCAGGCCTCCATCCAGCCCGTTTCCCCCCTCCTCCCCTCCCGCGGCCCCTCCTCTTGGGGACCACAGTGTCTCCCACCCTCCTGGTCCTGTTCCTAGTTCTTCAGCCGTCTTCACAGACGGGATTTCCGAGAGTTGGAAGCGATAAAGAGCTTTGTCCGAGGTCTCATTTTACCCAAGAGAACAAATCGAAGTAGCTGACACGTTTATAGCAGTTTTATTCAGTCGCCAAAACTTGCAAACAATCAAGATGATCTTCAGGGGGTGACTAGAGAAATGAACTGCGGTGCACCCAGATGACAGAGTAGCACTCGGTGCTGAAAAGAGCGGAGCTACCAGCCATTTGGGAAGAAACATGGAGAAACCCTCAAAGCGCAAAGCTAAGGGAAAGGAGCCAGTCCACAAAAGCCACATACTGGATAGTCCCAACTATAGGACATCCTGGAGAAGGCACAGCCATGGAGACGATGAACACATCAGTGGTTCCCAGGGGTTGGGGGGAGGGAGGGAGGGACAGGCGGAGCACAGAGGATTTTTCAGATGGTGAAACCACTCTGTGTGATGCTGTCATGGTGGATACTTGTCACCATGCACTCGTGCAGACTCAGAATGGGCAACCCCAAGAGTGAACCCTAATGTCAACAAACCGTGGACCCTGGGTGATGACAAGGTGTCAGTGTCAGCTTGCGGATGGAACAACTGTGCCAGGCCGATGTGAGATGTCACCATCGGGGAGAAACCGTATGTCAGGCAGAGGGGTGTTTGAGAACACTGTACTTGCTGATCAATTTTTCTGTAAACCTAAAAGTACTCTAAAAAAGGGTCGAAATTTAAAACATAAAGAAACAAAGAGCTGCTTAGTAAGTGGGACGGTCAAGCCAGTGACACAGACCCTTACTACCTGAGAGCTTTGCGTACGACGCAGAGGCCCCGCTCATCCAGGCAGGCGCCCAGAGACCTGCCCCCTGAGTCGGCGATCAGGCACAAGGTCTTGTAAGGGGAGAACCAGGACCACTGCATCACCAAGACTCAAGAACCTCCATCGACGTCCAAACTCTGCGCGTGTCCCCCCGACCTGCTGACTGTAACGTTCACACGAAAGAGCAAGGGTTGGGGTACCTGCCATATTCTGGGTGGAGGGGGACAGGGAGGGGCCATGTCAAGAGCCTCGATTTTATCACAAGGTTAAAGCTGGGTTATTACACGAAACCGAGCATTTTAATTGCAGAAGCGAGTAGTTTGTTTAAACTGGAAGTGACTGTGAGATTTTATGACCCACAGGTGACAGGGAGAGTCAGGGGACCTAGCTGGGTTTTCATGGAGGAAAGAAGCACAGAAGTAATTCACAGGCCCCATGGGCAGCAGGAAAAACAACTGCCTTATAGTCACATCTCATACGTTATGCTTATTCAACTAGGAAATTATAAAGAATAAAGTATTACTGAGGAGTATTTATCTGTGTGGAAAACCAATAATGAAAAGCTAAGGAGTGATAAGCCCAAAATTCAGAGTGATGGTTACCTCTCAGGAGGAGTTGTTAAACTTATACATGTTACAAAGATTCTTTGTATAAGTTAAATATTTAATGAAGTCATCTTTTGGAAGATATACCAGTGTTAGAAGGATGAGTCAGCAAATACTAATAAAAATAACCTATAGGGCTTCCCTGGTGGCGCAGTGGTTGAGAGTCCGCCTGCCGATGCAGGGGACATGGGTTCGTGCCCCGGTCCAGGAGGATCCCACATGCCGCGGAGCGGCTGGGCCCGTGAGCCATGGCCGCTGAGCCTGCGCGTCCGGAGCCTGTGCTCCGCAATGGGAGAGGCCACAACAGTGAGAGGCCCGCGTACCGCAAAAAAAAAAAAAAAAAAAACATATAATCTAATAGGACTAAGTAGCTGTACCTATCACTTGGCATCAGACAGACCTGTGTTCAAATTCCTACTGCAGATTCAACAGCCACACAGCCCTGAACAAGTGACATAGTTCCCCCATCTAGAAAAAGGGGCAAAATAATGGTATTCTTCAAGTTGGAGTTGGGTTAAATAGCAAAATGCCTGTTGAAGAGCTCAGAGGAGTTGGGCAAAGAGAATAACCGCTCCCATTCAGATCATGGACCACGTGCCAGGAGCCCTGGGAAGTACCCTACAGGCACAATCCCACTGAATTATCTCAAGGTCATATAGTAATAAACAAAGGAGATAGGATTTGAACCCATAGGCAGTCTGACTCCGGTGCTAGGCTAGTAACCATCATGCTACTCTTTCTGTCTGATGAAACTCCTATATTATTATTACTGGTGTTGCTTACCATCATAACTATTCACGGTTTAAAAAAATTAGGTTTAAAAATTACCTGTACGTGGCTAAGATGGGACTACTTGACACAAAGAACCCAAAGATGGAGAAAGCCGGGTGGCCACTGTGATCCGACATTGTCACGCGACTCTCAGAAATTCCGGTACGTTCACCTCCACGCACAGGATAGGAACCGAGCTCGATCAAAGAGGCAACGGTCTTTCCCAGCCCTCCCCTAACCCGTACCCTGGCCAGTTAACCTGGGATAATACATCCAGTTCTAAGCACCACATCTTAAAAGAACAGACACACTGCAGATCAGTTTGGACAATGACCTGGTACCCACGTCCTTTCACAAACAGTAGAAGGATCCTGGGATACTCAGCTTTTAACACAAATTTTAGGGATTTTCCTAGGGAAGGAGTACAGATGTACTCACACGTGCACCCTCTGGGAGAATCAGTGCATAGAATATGGTTGCTTTCCTTCTGGAACAAAGAATTTACGAACAATCAAGGAATCGGGAACATGCGTCTAGCCCCCAGGACGGCCCAGCGGCCACAGACCGCAGAGGGCCTGGGGGCTGGATGCATCACCTCTGAGGTTTCCTCCACCTTTACGGTTTTGTGATCCTGAAAATACGTACATCTCCTAAAATACAATCCTTCCATAAACTGCAGCCAGGGCCCTCTGGGGAGGGCGCCGCCCACCGCGCACGCCCTCGGGTCATCACTTGGTTAAACCTCTTCTGACTGTGCTGAGCCCCCGTCACCTCCCAGTGTCCACATCCTCGTGACCACAGGTGGGACAGGCCACACAACTCCGGGCTTTGCAGAGCAAGGACAAGGAGAAGAGACTGGAACAAATGCACCTGCTCACTTGCTGAAGCAGACGTCCAGTTTTAAGTTCCCGCAAGACTTAACTTAGGAAACCGGCGTGAACTGAGCTGCCCCAAGAATGAGACAAGCACGATGCTTCCACGGTGCCCCCAGACCCCACTTCAGCAGACTTAACCGGGCATCGAACCACACGTACCCAGGCGCCGGTGGGAGACGCCTGCAACGTTGTTACTGAGTCTAAAGGATTTCATGACAAAGGGTTTGAGAGACCGCTAGCCATTTTTTTCTTGTTTCTGGAACAACCAGCAAAGCCATCTGTCTCTGAAATAGGCCTGCTGCTTTATTCCTGAGTCCCTGCCTGTTCAGGGGCAGGGAGGCTGTGAGGACCTGACACTGAGTACAGTCAGTTTAGAAACAAAACAAGTGAAGAGGAGAGGATGGGATGGGCGAGGGGAGGAGCTGGAAGAACAAGGGCTCTGCTTCCAGGAAACCGAGTACATGTCACTGGGCGGCTTGTCCCCCAGGACGCCCCGTGCACGCCGAGTCCCAGGCATCCTGGTAATTTCAGTGATATTAATGGTCCCTCTCTAATCCTTATACACATTTTAAACATCCGGAAATGGAAACCCAGCAAAGGGTGGCACCTTTCACACCACAGTGGCTCCAACAGGACCACCCAAAGGCCATTTCATTCTCTAGGAGAATGTGCCTTATTTTGACGTGCTATTTTGTGCTGATCTGGTAAGTTACAGATTCATTTGCAGATTATCTGTGGCCAGTAGAGATGCAGATCATTTCTGCCATGCAGAAAAGATAACCACAAAGCTCACGGTTTTACTGCCCCTAAGGCATTAACTGGTCTTGTCTCCAACTTAGCGAACCTTGCAACCTTTCCTGCCAGACGGTCTAATGCTCTGATCCTCAGCGCCGCCACCCCAGCCCCCTGCCCTCACTCACCAGCTAGATGTCTTTCACACAAGCTCACAATGGCTCTGTGGGCTAGTCATGTTTTAACACTTTGAAAATTGTACCTTGATACATTTAAACTATATTGTCACCACTGTCCCGTTACTCTTTTCATCTTTATAACCTTCTGCTGAGTCTGTGTTATGTCACAGTTTTTGTCACTGTTATCATATACTCTTAACTGTTTTATAATACAAATATTGTCGATTTTGTAGCAGTTATAATAAAAACAGAAACAACAAAAAGTTTTATCACCAAGTTAAGATTTCTAAATAACCAAGTTCCACTTTTCCAATATATCTGATCACTGCCCACCCACACAGGCAACTGGTTGCTTAGTTCAACCTGGACTCTTTCTCCTCAAACTGGTTCTCTTTTTCTAGATAATCCAGTACTCTAGTCTAATTTAGAAATCATGCCTATTACTGTCTCTTAAAATATGCTGCTTCCTACTTATCTGCCGATTTCTTTAGAGAGCAAATAACATTTATTGAACATTAACCGCCAGACATTGTATCAGACGATCCGTGTGTTTGAACAAACAGGCAAAGAGGAAACCAGAATTGTTTTAAAAATGAGCTGCCGGGCTTCCCTGGTCGCGCTGTGGTTGAGAGTCCGCCAGCCGATGCAGGGGACGCGGGTTCGTGCCCCGGTCCGGGAAGATCCCACATGCCGCGGAGCGGCTGGGCCCGTGAGCCATGGCCGCTGAGCCTGCGCGTCCGGAGCCTGTGCTCCGCAACGGGAGAGGCCACAACAGTGAGAGGCCCGCGTACCGCAAAAAAAAAAAAAAAAAAAAAGAGCTTTCATCTTTACTTCACTCTTCAAAAGCCATGACCCCGAGTGGTGATCCTCAGAATTCCCACCTCCTTTTCGTGCTTTTCTACCCGCTAAGTGCTTTTCTACCCGCTAAGTGCTTTCCATCTTTATCTCTCATTTTCCTACGCTGTTATTATTGATGTTATATTGCAGTACGGTACATGGACCTGCTTAGCTTCTAGAGCTTTTGGAAATGTCCCTCTGCTCTGCTCACCCTCCCGATTCCACACCGGATGCCCCCACGGATGCAAGATCCGTGCAGTCTGGTCGCTCGTTTCTGCTCCACGCGCAGCTCTAATTACCTTCATTTCACCCAGAGGACAGTGGGTCCTGGGACTCACAGGGGGTCCAGGGCTCCCAGCAGGAGGCCCAAGCTGGGCACTGACAGGAGAGCAGCCTGACGTTCTCTCTTCTCCACACCACACTGCCTCTCAGCACGGTCCCGGTTCCAGAAATTTCCAATAAGAACTTAACCATGCCTGATCCCTTGGGGGAAGCAAAGGGATGCTTAGAAAGAGCAGGTCGCTTGACAGAAGTCACAGAGCCAGCATGAGAACCTGGAATGCAAACTCAGGTCCTTTCAGCTGTAAACTGTCATCTCCAATGACTTAGTCACGAATATTTAAGCCCCCGGCCCCCACATCTCCTCCACAGCATCCCTGCGTCGTTTTCATTTCATGTTGACTTGATTTCTTCTGTCAGGTCTAATGATGTTTCCTCAAGTACCTTGTAGGACCTTTAAGGACTAACATATACACACTGCTATCTATAAAATAGATAACTAGCAAAAACCTACTGCATAGTACAGAGAACTATATTCAGTATGTATTTTGTAATAACCTATAAGGGAAAAGAATCTGAAAAAGAATACACACACACACACACACACACACACACACACACACACATATACACACATATATATAACTAAATCACTTTGCTGTATACCTGAAGCTAACACAACAATGTAAATCAACTATACATCAATTTTTAAAAATGCAGATTAAAAAAAAGAAAAGAAATCCTTCAAGAAAAAAATTAGGGATAATATCGCTATACTTTTTTATCCCTAGTTCAGCGACCAATAAACATTTATTAAATAAATGAATGGCGTGGAGTAAAAACGTGTTCTATGTAAACTGGAGCATTTTTTAGTGTGCTGTGGAAAGGTGCAGCTATTTTTATTTGATCTTTTGTTTTTTTAAGACTTGGTTTTATAGTAAGATAAATGTCAGTTATCTATTCTGTGACCACCACGAGACAGAATGTAAACTCCGCGACTGTTAAAGACCGGAGTTGACAGCTCACAGTGACGTTCACTGGCAAAGGACCTCTTGACGCCAAGCCTTCACCCCGTTGGAGCGAGTGTGTCTTCCAGCTCACCATCGTTACGGGGGCTTCACGGAAAACATCGGAGAGGTACTGACCATGACACTCCCTCACCACATTTGAGTAACACAGGAAGCTCTTGGAAATATTACCCCAGACCCCTTTAGGTGTCTTGAAAACCCTGCATGAAATTAAGTACCGCCACTTTAGTTGAATTTCTTGGCACCAAGAAATTAAATTCAAATGCAAACAGAGGCGATAAAATTAAGTTGCAGTTTCCCCTATACAGTGGTCATTCAGATAATATAGAAAATAATTAATTTTCAATATTTGCATTAAAGAAGACACAAAATTTACAAATTATCACAGTACCTCAGGACACAGCCCCGGTCCTACAGAGAGCTACTTGACATTAATCCAAAATATCATGTAAGCCAACCCAGTCAGCCTTTCTCCTTAAACCTTTCTGGCCAACTTGTTAACAGGTGTTAATATGTACCTACATTAACCAGCTTAACTTCTCCCACGTTCTCCCCTATCCCCAGGGAAGTGAAACTAGATATTGTTGAAGTGAAACCAACAGGTCAGTTGCTTGGAAGACAAAGAAAGAAAGAGAAACCAAAATCCTAGAAAACCCACCTCACAGATAATCAGTGCCTGAATAATTAGGAGTTTGCTAGAATACCGTATTGTTCTCGACAATAACAAGTGTTGACAAAGATGTGGAGAAATCAGAGCCCTCCTACACCGCAGATGGGGATGTAAAATGGCGCAGCCACTTTAGAAAGCAGTTGGACAGTTCCTCAAATACAAAGTTATCATACGATCCAGCAATTCCACTCCTAGGTATCTACCCAAGAGAATCGCAAACATGTCTACACAAAGACTTGTGCATGAATGTTTATAGCAACATTATTCCTAAGAGGTAAAAAAGTGGAAACAAACCACATGTCCACCCACTGATGCACGAATAAACCAAATATAATGTACCCGTAGATCTGAATACTATCTGGCCACAAGAAGAAGCACTAATACATGCTACACGTGGATGAACACTGAAAATATTATCCTAAGTGAAAGAGGCCAGTCTCGACAGCCCATATACTATGTGATCCCATTTCTATGAAATGTCGAGAACAGGCAAGTCCATGGAGACTGAAAGCAGACCAGTGGTTGCCAGAGGCTGGCGCTGGAGGGAGGGGATGGGGAAACTTTCAGAAAGCTACACTGCCTTCTTCCCACAAATTTAGCCGTAATTCACCCTTACAAGGTGCACTGGTTTACCTCCTGCTCCAACAGGCAAACATCTTGCAGCTGTCCTTGGACAGTACAGACAAAATCATTGACTCACACCCAAGCGGTGAAGTCAAGACTCCACATACCTTAAGCAGGTAGAATTTTTAAACAGCATACAAGTGATTCGGCCACAGAAGAAACCCAACTTAGCACAGTGGCCAACTCAGTCTGAATATCACTGATGCAGTCATCAAAGGACCACAGTTCGAAAACGGTCACAGGTTAAGAAGACGTGAAGTAACTGTCTTTTCAAAAGTCACGTGAGGGGGAGGTTGGATGAAAAATCAGCGATCCAACGCCATGGTCCGTGAATGACTCAGATGTCCACGGGAAACAACTACCGCGATATCAAGAGCCGCGTCCCCCCGCCGGCCACGTCCCGACTCTCGCAGGGCTGCTCCGCCTCCAGCAAAGGGCCCGGACTCTCCTCTCCAGGTCCTGCCCTGCTCTTGCAGGCCAGAAGGGAAAGAGAAATCTCAGCGTGATGTTAGCTACGTGAGCTTTCCTTTCTTTTCTTTAAAAAAAAAATCCTGTTCTGAATGACAAAAGTTCAGGACACCTAGACATGCACATTTAAACCACCGCGTGTACGGGCACTCGCCCGACATAACGTGCATTTCAGCTCCATGTACAGCTGGGGTCTCACCGCTCTAGAATCTGTTCTTCGAGGACCCTCTCCATGTTCGGGGGAAGCTGCCAGAGCCCACGTAACCAGAGGCAGCGAAGACCCATGAGGTGCCGTCAGGGCCTAAAACGTGGTCCTGTAGGTGGGAAGATGGACCAGACGCTCGCACAGCTGAGGCTCCCACACTCTCTTCTCCAATTCCCACCCCTCTCCTGTGTACCTACGGTCCTCAGGACCCCTCCCGTCTGGACTTCTCTCAACGGATCCCCGCTCCCTGATGACTCATCTCACCTCACTGCCCGGAAACGCTACGAGGGACCAGGCTGCCTAAGCCCTGCCCGTCTTTGTAGCTCCATCACCCAGCACGCGTCTGCGTGCGGAGCCCTCGACAGAGGACTGTCCGGGGGTGAACTGCTGCACGTTTAACCCTGCCGCTGCCTCGCTGCATTTGGAAACCGCTCCTGCTATACTACTGCCGACGTGCGACTGCCCGGCACCAATCAAAGGCGCCCTCCTCACCTCCCACCCGACTGCCCTGCAGCCGGGGACGCCGGGACGCCCCGCTCTTCTCCAGGCTCCGGGGACGCCCCGGCCGCCGCTCCACCCGGCGCCGCTCCCCGTCTATCCACCTCCTCATCGGCTGCCCTCTGCTCCACAAGGGGATTTCTGCAGCTCCGTGTGCCCCCCTTCCCTGCTCGGGGATGAACTCTCCTAAGAACCAGGAGCATCTCCACCAGGACCCACGGCCTCTTCTCAGCAGCCCCCGAGACAAGGAAACCTCCAGCGTCTCCTGCTAGCGCTGCCCGTCCTCCCCGCTGTCCACACCCATGGCTTGAGAACACCCCACGTCCCCGCCGTGTCCTCACCTGTCTCCCGCCCTCACACCCAGGTCTCTGTGTCCATGTCCACATGCACACCCCCTGCCTCGGGCTGTGCTACTTCTCACCGAGAGCTGTGATCATTTTCCTGCTCTCCATCCATTCCACACTCAATGCCATGTCCTCAGGGAAAGCTCCTACAGTGTGTCCCCAGTCACAGCCAGCACCTTCCACGCTCCCGTCCCTTCCTGGGTTGAAAGTCAACCTCCCCAGCCTGGTCCTCAGGCCCTCATCGTTCACAGCCGCCCTGACTCACACCGACTTTCATAAACCGTAAGGAACTCCCAGGACGTGCGAGGCTCCGAGCCGGGTGTTCAGGGAGCAGCAGGAAGAACAGGACGCTCTCGTCCGACCCCGTGCGGATGCTCGGGACCTCGGTCCGCCCGCGTCTCCGCAGGTCTGCGCTGTCCCACCCGCACGGAGGCCTCTGTGGCCACGGAGCCTCTCAAAATCCGCTGAGACCCGCCTCCCGTGCCTCTCTTCCCCAGCCACACCCGCCGCGCTCCCCGCCGCCCCACCATGCCCCGGCAGTGGGCAGACCAACTCCGTCCCCTGGAGCCCGAGGCAGGGGACACGGCGCTGAGAGCTGGTGGCTGGGCTCTGCCGCCACATCAGACATGCACAGAACTGGTTCCTGACTCAGAAGAGAACCCGGTGTCCCGGGATGTGCGGAGTGAGTGAACGGCTGCAGCCGAGAGGGAGGAGAGCTCCAGAGCCCCACATGCAGAAGGACGTGCCCTCAGTGCGCTGCGGAGCGGCGGCAGGGCAGAGCCAGGCGGGCAGGTGCACGGCCACCAGGCAGAGCTTCAAGTACGCCGATCGACAGGTCATGGCTGCAGAGAACCCAGGAGTACCGAGAAAAGGCCGTCGATTTGAAAATTCGGAGATCATTTAACTTGGAGTGTACTTTCACTACCTGGATGACGTACATCAAATTATATCGACGAGAAGTAAACGCAGGCAGAGGAGATGGGTGGCTGTTCTCCATGCCTCTGTCAAACCTCTGTAGCAGGAAGCCGCAGGGACACTGGCAGCACGGCTGGCTAGAACCAGAGGCGGCTGCGGCCACTCAGAAAGGCAGCCACCGGACCCTGGGGGGCCACAGCGAGCTCAGTGGCCTCTGGACATGGCCCCCGCACACCCTGAGGCCTCAGAAGAAGAGGTCTGGGCTGGCCTGGAACTCTCCCCTTTCTTGGGACAGTGAAGGAATTCATGGGTCTGAAAGCCTGGACGCCTGGGACCAGTGACAGCACAGGTGACGCTGCTCTGAAAAAAGGAGTTTGCTGCCGAAGTGTCACAATGTGGAGCTCGGCGTCTGCGGGAAGGGCCTCCCGAAGGAAAAGGATTAATACAAAGCTCTTTGTTGATTCTGCCCCGTTTGCACAAACCCGCTCGCACCCACCTAACCCACACCAAGGCCCTTTTAACTGAACAGCAGACGAAGTGTGACTCTGTGGAAATGGAATCGCTTTCTTGATAAATTAGCCAATTAGAACTTCCCCAGGACTCACAGAAGCCAAAGGCACTACGATTTCCTACCCTATCTCTTGGAATTGCTTTCTTTTTCTCTCCATTTGATGGATTTTTTCCAATAGTTCTGTTGCCCATTTCAAACAAATTGCCCTGTGGAGCCCTTCTCTCTAAAACCTGTGTTTCCC
Source organism: Leucopleurus acutus (assembly GCF_964270905.1). Lineage (NCBI taxonomy): Eukaryota > Metazoa > Chordata > Mammalia > Artiodactyla > Delphinidae > Leucopleurus > Leucopleurus acutus. Next base: position 3,034,619 of record NC_139160.1, read on the forward strand.
ATGCAGAAAATTAATGTGCCCACTCAATTACTGTGCTTTGCTTTCACTTCCTGAAATTTAAGTGCAAGATCCTGAAAGGTAACTTCTCTCTAGCGAGGGGGCTGGGCACAGCGGCCTGACTCAGACCCTGATGCCAACCGAGAATCATTTCTGCGTGGTTGAGCTTCCGCCTGGGTGCAGGTCTGGGGCTCTGGGGCACCGGGGCATCACCTTTACTGGGCTGTCGCCGCCGCTCTTGCAACTCGCACGCCCTTCCCTGTCTGAAGGCTGCTTTCAGCCCCTGCAACCGCAGGACATGACCTTGGCATATCCTTGACGTGTCCTCCCCTCCTATCCTTAGTCACACTTCTCGTTTCTCATCACTGGTGAAGCATGGAATTTTCCTGTGGTTACCCCCCAGCTCTCTAATTTTCCACTTTTACTTTGACATTAACTCCACATCATGTGAGCAGGTAGAGGAAAGAGAACCTTTTATTGTCCACACAGGTAAACTGTCACATCCATATCTCCCCACTTGGCGGCGGTGATGGTTAATGTCATGTGTCCACTAGGCTGGGCCATGGTGTCAGTTATTTGGTCAAACGCTAGTCTAGATGTTGCTGTGAAGGCACTTTTTAAAAATATGATGAACAGTTAAATCAGGAGACGTTGAGTCAAGCAGATGACAGGACCCTCCACAACGTGGGTGGGCCTCATCCAATCCGTAGGCGGCCTTAAAAGACTGACGTCTACCAAAGAGAAAGGGATTCAGCCTCAAGACTGCCTTCGGGGCAAGACCGCGACATCAGCTCCTGCTAGACTCTCCAGCCTGGCGAGCTGCCCGTAGACTGTGCTGTTGCCAGCCCCGCAACTGTATGAGCTCATTCCTCAAAGCCAGTCAACTTCTGGGTCTCTCTCGCTCTCTCATTTCAGTTGTTTCTCTGGAAGAAACTGTTAAATCCAGGTAATCGGAAATTTTCAATAAAATGCCTCATACGATCCCTAAAATGCCATGCCTTGTATGTTAAGACCAATGATCTGCTGAAGGTTTCTGAAATGAGAGCATATTCAAAGACTACAGATATGCAGAATTGTCAATAATCATGATGTCAAAAGTTACAGGCTACTAATGGACTCAAAATTGAGGAAGTAAATTATTCCCAGAGCCCTAACTTAATCTGGCCCCTGCACAGCTCAGTCCCTTAATTCTCTGCACTGGTTTATTTCTCACAGAATGGATTTCCAAGTAGCCGTCGAGTAAATTATAGCCTGAATCAGAAAAATCTAAATTATAGGCCCCTAAAAAAATCACACTCGTGGCCGAACGCTGCCAATAAATAAAATCCCTTGTGAAAAAAATCTTCCACAGAGCAAGCAATAAAATTTTACCTGGTGCCTGTCATGTGTCCTGGGAACAGTTATAAACAGAAGCATTTACTGTACATTCTTTGGTCACACAAACTAGCATCTACTCAGCGCCACAAACACACGTCACAGAGAGGTGCTCTGGTCTCCATTATTAGGAAAGGCTTATATTAAGTTACGTAAAGGGGGGAAATGCCCAAATTGGTAATAAATACAATTACAGAGTAGGTCCCCTGGAGAAGCAAAACATAATGTAAAACGAATGCACTTTTCGAAAGACTGATTCCCGGCGCCTGCCCTGAAGGGCGTGATCTATTTCCTGGGGAACAACTCATATATGCCTCAAATTCTGTAAGACTAAAGCAATGCTCACTTAGGTACATGCTACCACTTGACCTTAAACTCAGAACAAAAATAAAACAATGGGTTTTCCTTTAACTCCGATCTCCATTAAGATAACGAAAGAACTATTTCATTTAAAAACGGCAGACTGGACCCATCCTACCTTTCCAAGTCTTCAAAAGGCCACCACCGAGGTCACACCACAGTGGGGATGAGTTTATTTTAGGTCCTGGTCGCTCAGCAGGAGAGCTCAGACCATGAAATTATCAGAGCTTTGAACTTTGTCCTGCGCAGAACACAAAAACCCACCAGTGCGATTTGTAGGTTCATGCTGCTGCCCGGCATTAAGTTAATGTATAACAACAACTACACATCAGAGAGAAAAGAAATCAACAAGTTAAATATACACTCCAGAAAAACCTTAGCTAGCAACAACAACGAGAATGTGATCATCTTGGCCATGCCGCCGGCCCTATCTGTACGTTTCCCCCTCTTTCCCGTACATGGGAGGGTGCCTGCTTGGGACCAGGCAGTGGGTGTGTGGACAGGTGACAGCTGGGCCCACCTGTGACCCAGTCAACAGGGGCGGTTCTGTTCAGCTGCATGGTTTGGGTTTCAGGACAAAAGCAGTCTGACTATTGGGGTTCGGGTAGAACCAAAAATTCTTCCCAGAGGATTTTCTGTGGGAATTTCAACATTCAAATGAGTTGAACACTGATTTCTCAAAATGAGTCATTCACAGTGAGCACAGATACCAGATACCTATTCAAAATCAGTCATTCAAACATGGCAGTCAACACTGCCATGAATAAAGGAGCCAGTCATTATATATGAGGTGATTTGAAAACAATAATGAATATAATTCAACTATCAAATTACTACATGCTTTTCTTTCTAGTGTGAAATGTAAACTCAGGTTTTTGATGGGAATCTTTTATATCTACTTCCCCATGGATGTTTAAAGACACTGTAATGTAAAATGTACAATGAAAATCTAAATGGAGATGATGTCTGCCATTGATTTAAAACATTCCTATAGTTAAGTGTTCAGGGAATCATTCTTTGTAGTCCACTAAGACAGAGGATCATTCTAAATTTTAAATTGCTTTTTAGGATAAAAAGATGGTAGTTCATTAAAATCCCGATAAACATTCACTAAACCAATAGATAGAAGTCTTGAATATTAGTTGGCATGTTTGAAATAAATACATCTTCATCGATATCCAAGAAAAGGATAGGTAACTCTTCCATAAGATGTTATAAAATTAATGTATAATACATCCTTGTTTACTAAATAATTAGCCCCCATTTTGTAAACCATGGAAATCACATTTCTCAGATCATTCTACCAGAAGAACAAGAATCCTTCTGAATTCCTGTAATCTTTATTTTGATAGAGAATCACAGGTGGATTGTTAAAGGTTTATTTAGGCTATGGGGGAACTTAATATGTTAATTAATAAAACTGAATGGTTTTTTTTGCTTGTTTTTTTTTTTGCGGTACGCGGGCTTCTCACCGCTGCGGAGCACAGGCTCCGGACGCGCAGGCCCAGCGGCCATGGCCCACGGACCCAGCCGCTCCGCGGCACGAGGGATCCTCCCCGACCCGCCCCCCGCATCGGCAGGCGGACCCCCAACCACTGCGCCACCAGGGAAGCCCTGAATGATTTTTAATACGTCTTAAAAAATAAAAGAATCAGCTAGTGACTCTTCACTTAGTACTTTATGTAACTTCTCACAACAGTCCTGTGAAGGAAATTTGCTTTTCTGGGTGATTTTTAACAAGTTGCCTAATCTCCCCGAGCTTAGTCTCCTCACAGGGTGCGAGTACTAATGTCTGCTCACTGTGTTGTATGTACGAAGTGAACCAATATATGAAAAACCCAGGTAGCACCATTTCAGAGGATGCTTACATGATCATTTTAAAAATCGCACAGGGCGGGCTTCCCTGGTGGCGCAGTGGTTGAGAGTCCGCCTGCCGATGCAGGGGACGCGGGTTCGTGCCCCGGTCCGGGAAGATCCCACGTGCCGCGGAGCGGCTGGGCCCGTGAGCCATGGCCGCTGAGCCTGCGCGTCCGGAGCCTGTGCTCCGCAGTGGGAGAGGCCACAACAGTGAGGGGACCGCGTACCGCAAAAAAAAAAAAAGAAAGAAAAAAAAAATCGCACAGGGCAAAATCAGGATTTGAACGAGTGCTCTAAATTTCCAATCCCAGTGTGGAGAGCACTGCGGGTCACCTCTCTTCCTCCCCCAGGCCAGTGCGCCAACAGGTAAGGCCACCGTCAGCCAATGGAGAGCGTTATAAAGTAATAAATGCCTCGATTGGGATCTCTGAAAACTTTCCATGTAGGAAGAGTTCCAACTTTTGGACATGCCGCTTTTTTGTCTACTAAGTTTAAGGAGTGAGGATGCCTGGTCAGATGTTTCTAGTTCTGCCACCAACCTTGGTTTGCTTTGATGGCATTTTCCACAGGGAAGAGTTATGTCTGCATGGAAGGAAGATTCTATTCATTATATTTGACTTATAGGTGAAAAATGTATGTTCAGTTTGTGTGATTTTTGAAACACTCAGCCCTCTGCTAAAACAACCTCAACATACAAATGAAAGAAAACGAAATGAAGAGATTTAGATTCAGTAAGAGAAAGAACCCAAGAGAGTACTGGAAATAATAACTCAAAAAAAAAGAGGCTTTAACCTTATTGCTAGGAAGTCATGTGTGCATGTAGAAATCTTTCTCTACCTTTGCCGGCCAGTTACCATGAGCAGGAAATATATGTGAGTAGACGTCTTTCCTGAGAAGCTCCATAAAACCCTATCCCAAATGCAGCAATGACAATCATGGTGCCCCTCGCCCCTGTGAGGCCCCCACCAGCACGGAGAACAGTGCCACGACATGCAAGTCACTGCGGTACACACCCCCAGCCCACCCCCCGGGGTCTCATCGGGCGCGTGTGGATGGACTAGGCCTCGTTTAATGGGTCTGCTTAACGACGCAGAACACAGTGAGTCTTCTAATGCCAATAGAATCTGCACGGCAAACTGTAACCCCATTAGTAGCACCCAAATTACTAGAAACGAAGGCTTTGAAAAATTAAGGGATACAGCTTAAGGGAGGATAAAGACAGGACCATAAAAATCATAGCACTGAAGTCATGCTACTCTCATCTTTACACTAAGGGTGGTGGGAAGACTCAGCCCTTCTAGAAATAGCTTGCATGTCACCCAGCCAGCCTTCCTTCCCAAGGCGGGATTCCTCCTACAGGGAAAAAAAAAAAAGAAAGAAACCGAAGAGGAGTTTTCCACAAGTAGGTTAATAATTTCAATGCAACTTTTCTCTCAGACATGTATTGGCTGCCAGGCTATACCAGGTACTGATGACAAATACGGGAGCACAATCACTTAACCCTCAGCTCTTACTGAACGCCAGCTCCTGTGTGAGATCAGGAAGCGGGGAAAACCACACGCCAGGGAGTGCCGGAACTTGGGCCCAGGCCGGCTGACTCTGGAGCCCACGACCTTAGGCATTTCCTCAAGGGAAAACTACATTCTTTTACAACAGCTTCCAGAGACATTCCAAAGAATTATTAGAAAAAAAGAGTACTCCTTTGTCAAAGAATTTAATGAGGAAAAATTTCAGCTAATCAGCTGTTAAAATTTCGTATACTGAACTAAATCATCTATTATTTCAAACAAATACTAGAATATGGTTAATACTAGATAAATATTCAATATGAATATTAAAATATGGCTAATATCAGCTTCATTCTTTAAAAGGAGCTTAAGCCATCAGTTATAACAGTCATTATTTATTGGTAACTAACTGCACAAAAAATTGGGGGTTTGGGGGGAAAGGGGAGTAACTGTTAGTGGGCATGGGGGTTTCTTTTTGGGGCAATGAACGTGTTCTAAAATTGACCGTGGGGATGATTCGCATGACTCTGTGAATATAATAAAAACAATTTAATTCTGCAGTTTAAATGGATGAGTGGCACAGTATGTCAATTATATTTCTTTTTTTTTAAACTGTAGTTGTATTAGTTTCAGGTGTACAGCAAAGTGATTCAGTTATGCATATATGTCTATATTTTTTCAGATTCTTTTCCCTGATAGGTTATTACAAAATATTGAGTATGATTCCCTGTACTATACAGTAGGTCCTCGTTGGTTATCTATTTTATATATAGTAGTATGTGTATGTCAATTATATTTCAATAAAGCTGTTTAAAAAAGAAACAAATGAGGCTGGTGGCTTTGCTGTGGTGCCAATTCATTCTTTTATTTTTAATTTTTATTTCATATTGGAGTATAGTTGATTAACCACGTTGTGTTAGTTTCAGGCGTGCAGTCCACTCACTCTTAATAGAGTAAGCAGGTGGTAACAGGCAGGAATGGTGAAGAATGAACCACAGGGTTACAATCTCAGCTCAGCCATTAGACAGCATGTGTCAGCTCAGGTCATTATTTAAACTTTCTGATCTTCAATATGTGCATCTTATGCGGACAATAACACCCTCCCAGCACTGCATGGTACACAGTAAGCATGCTTGTTATGGTACCTGTTATTACTAGTTCTATTAATCACTATATACAAGTAGTGTCATGTACACACTGCTATATTTAAAACAGATAACCAACAAGGGCCTACTGTACAGCACAGGGAACTCTGCTCAATGTTCTGTAATAACCTAAATGGGAAAAGAATTTGAAAAAGAACAGATACATGTATATGTATAACTGAATCATTTTGCGGTACACCTGAAACTAACACAACATGGTTAATCAACTGTACTTCAATATAAAATAAAAATTAAAAAAAACAAGTCATGTCCCAATTGTGGAGTAAAACAAACTCTTACTACAAGAAGACAGATGCATGTTTCTCAGACGTTTCTAAAAGATCTCTATTTGTGGCAGCCATATCATAAAGCAGCTCAATGAACTGCTGCTAACTCAACGCACGTTGTTAAGAGCACGCTCAGGACTGGCAGGCACGGGCTTTCAGCTTGCATTTCATACATCTCGTGCCTTTTGGCCTACACGGGGAGTTTTTTAAAAACCGAGTTCATTTTCAATATTTAAGAATAGAGAGATTTTGGGCTTCCCTGGTGGCTCAGTGGTTAAGAATCCGCATGACAATGCAGGGGACACGGGTTCGAGCCCTGGTCCTGGAAGATCCCACATGCCACGGAGCAACTAAGCCCGTGAACCACAACTACTGAGCCCACGAGCCACAACTACTGAAGCCCACGTATCTAGAGCCTGTGCTCCGCAACAAGAGAAGCCACCGCAATGAGAAGCCCGTGCACCGCAACGAAGAGTAGCCCCTGCTCGCCGGCTCGCCGCAACTAGAGAAAGGCTGCACGAAGCAACGAAGACCCAACGCAGCCAAAAATAAATAAAATAGAATAAATAAAACATAAAAAAAAAGAATAGAGATATTTCACTTGCATTAAGATTTCTGGATTCTCTTGGAAAATAAGAAAGTTTGCTAACATTGGGCCACCTTCCCTTGGGACCCGACAGGCAGAACCTACTGAGTTTCCATCCAAACTGCATAGCTCCTGTTACATGCCTGGCCCCAAAAGGCAAACGCATTTGCAACATTGGGGCTGTCACAGATACAAAGACCACCGGCCACAGCTCTCTACCCACTGGAGCTCAGAGACCAGCCAGAGATGCCAGTGAAAACAGCCATAACTAAATAGGCGGGGTCCCTTATGATCAGCCAGATTCACTTCACAGACAGGGAAACAGGCTCAAAGAAGTTACGTGATTTATCTAAGGCAGACCGTATCAGCCAGACCAACGGATACACGCCTGAATTGTTATAGAGGCGTTTGATCACCTTCTTCCAAATAACTCTAAGAAGTTAATGTCGCAGTTAAAAATGATGGTGAATCAGGGAAGTAAAGCGGTGTCCGTGTCCGCCATGCTGTGATTAACTGAGGAATAACAAAGAAGTTGAATAGACCATTTTCCACTTCTTTTTCTACTAGGAAGAAAGGAGGAGGCTGGTTAATAAAATGATAAACAATAAAGCATGAGCTTGTTATTTTTTAACAATTCAGTGTCTGTCAACCACCTATAATGGAAGAGAATGTAAAAAATGAATATATATGTTTATATATGTATGTACAACTGAATCACTTTGCTGTACACCTGAAACTAACACAACGTTGTAAATCAACTATATTCCAGTAAAATCTTTTTTTTTTTTGGCCGCCCCATGCTGCTCGTGGGATCTTAGTTCCCTGAACCTGGGCCTCCTGCAGTGGATGTGGGGAGTCCTAACCACTGGACCACCAGGGAATTCCCAATAAAAATATTTTTAAATAAAAAGTAAAATATCAAAAATAGATTATCAACCAGTCACCTACCGTTTATTTAGATATATGGAGCTTCTTTAGAGAATTAACAGAAAACACGGTGATTAAATTAAAGAGCCCCACGGTGACAGAAAGAAGACAGGACCATTTCCAGGGATCATGCCAGGTTCCTGTGTGCTTAATCTGTCCTTGGACTGGCCTGGCCCCATTAATCAAAGCAACTGGTTTTCTGGGAGAATAACATGTTTTCGTGATCTGAAAAAGAGATATTAAAGGGAAACTATGATGTCATTGTGAAAAAGAGAGCAAATACTATGATATATTTAACTGTATTTTCTCACTTTTTGTTGTGTTACATGAAAAGTAATAGACCAAGGTCTTTGCTGCCCTTCTATAGTTACACCTGGTTAAACAGGTTAAACTAATAGTGTGTTTACAAAACGATGTGAGGTAACTTCAGTCCTGACACTGATACCGGATCTGTTTGTATTTAAATTCAACATGACTTACGTAGATATTCTTTATATAGTTGTGTTACTGAAAAAGTGATGTAAATAAAACTTTTCAGTATACATGGAAGCTTCTATTTTTCAAGAAATAATACATAAAAATGTATATAAAGTCTAAGAAATTTACACTTGGCCTCTATCTTTATAACAATCAGACTTGAGAAAGAAAAAGTACACCAGGGGCTAAGCAAAGCCAGATCTCCTGCACTCACTTCAGTGCCTGACACACAGGAGACCTGCAAGAAATGCCCGGCTTTCAATTGAAAGCGACTATGCAACCATGTAATAAAACAGGTTCCCCGCACAGCATATTCAATACTGTTTTTCATATTTAAGTGGCAGCATCTGAAACTAAAATAATCTTCAAGGTGTAATTTATTCTTATGTTTTCCAGTAATCAGTCTTTGTGGAAGCCATTGAGATGTCTAGGTTTTTGTTCTGTGGGAGAATAAAAAATACTTAAGTCCATGTCTCTCTAGTTTATTTTTATATTATCAGGAACTAACACCATATCTGGAATAGAGGAATTACATAACAAACTTTTTAGAAGAGATTAATAATATAGCTTTTATGTCAATAACCCATGACTCTGCTCTAGATCTAATTAAAGGTTGAATACTTAATAAGCAATAAGCCAGTTAACTAATAAATACTATTCAACAAGAGGTAATGTACACAACCTTGAAATATATCCTTTTTCTCCAGTCCTGGTCAGCAACTTTAGCTGCCTGACCTCTAATTTTGAGATCAAGCATGGTTTTCTTCAGACTTTCTAATCCTAAAACAATGGTGTAATAAACTGGCCCTCTGGTACCTACATTTTCAATAGAGAATATAAACTCTACTCTTTCCTTGGATGGTTGTCAAAGTTGCCCTAAATTGGCAATATGGAGTTTTAGTCTCCTTATTCTTGCCAGACAATATGATTTCAAATTCTTCACTGTCTAATCCTCATTCCCCTTCCCTCACCAGAAAAAAACAAAAGCAAGAAACAAATAATAACTATTAACATCACTACAACAAAACACTCCATTTCAGGATTAACAGCATTAACCAACAGGATTAGACAGTTATAGCAAACTCCACCCTACAGCAACAGAATATATATAGTCTCCTCAAAATGCACATAGAACACAGATCAAGACAAACAATATTCTGGGCTATAAAACAAACTTCAAAAATTTTTCAAGAACTGAAATCATACAGAATGTGTTCTCCAACCGTAATGGAATCAACTGGAAATCAATAACAGAAAGATAAAAGGAAAATCTCCAAACATCTGGAAACTAAACAACACACTTTTAAATAATCCACAGGTCAAAGAGGAAGTCTAGAGAGAAATTTAAAAAATACATTTAACCGAATAAAAATGAAAATGAGAATGCAACATATCAAAATTTGTAGAACACCGCTAAAGCAGTGCTCTGAGGGAAGTTTACAGCATTAAATAAATACATAAGAGAATAAGAAACTTCTCAAATTGGTAGTCTAAACTCCCAACTCAAGAACCTAGAGAAAAAGCAAAATAAGCCCAAAGCAAGCAAAGGAAAGAAATAATAAAGGCAAGAGCAGATATAAAAGAAATAGAGAAACAGCAAAAATCACTAAAACTAAAAGCTGGTTCTTTTAAAAGAGTAATAAAATTTACAAACTTTCTAACAAGGCTGACAAAGAACAAAGAAAAGAAGACACAATATACCAATATTAGGAATGAAATAAGGTAACACTACCAACACTGCAGACATCCAAAAGATAATAAGGGGGGACTTCCCTGATGACACAGTGGTTAAGAATCTGCCTGCCAACGCAGGGGACATGGGCTTGAGCCCTGGCCCGGGAAGATCCCACATGCTGCGGAGCAACTAAGCCCATGAGCCACAACTACTGAGCCCGCCTGCCGCAACTACTGAAGCCCGCACACCTAAAGCCCGTGCTACGCAACAAGAGAATCCACCACAATGAGAAGCCCGCGCACCACAACAAAGAGTAGCCCCCACTCACTGCACCTAGAGAAAGTCCACACGCAGCAACAAAGACCCAACGCAATCAAAAATAAATAAATAAATAAAATTGATTCTTTAAAAAAAAAGATAATAAGGGAATACTATGAACAACTCTATACACACAAATTGGACAACTTAGACAAAATGGACCGCTTGCTCAAAAAACAAAAACTACCACAATTCACACAATATGAAATAGGTAACTTCAACAGACCTTAACCATTTATGGAAATTGAATATGTCATTTCAAAACTAAGAAGAAATCTCCAGGCCCAAATGCTCTCACTGAAGAATTCTACTAAATATTTAAGAAAGAATTAACACCAATTCCACCCTTTGTCATCCAGGAAATGGAAGACATTTTCCATTCATTTTATGAAACTAGTATTACCCTCATACCAAAACCAGATAAACCTAGTACCCTAGTTTACCACCACCACCACCAAAAACAAACGAAAACAAAAACAAAAACCCAACTACAGACAGACCAATATCCTTCATGAATACAGACATAAGAATGCTTAATAAAACAGAAGATAATACAGCAATATATAAAAATAATTACAACACATGACCAAGTGGGGTTTATTCCATTTGGGTTTATTCCAGGAATCCAAGGCTGGATCAGTGTTTCAAAATTAATCAATATAATTCATTATATTAACGGGCTAAAGAAAAAAATCATATGATCATATCAATCGATAGAAAAAAAATCGATAAAATTCAGTCATCATAAAAAAAAGCTCTCAAAAAAATGGAATAGAAGACAATTTCCTCAACTCGATAAGGAGCATCTACCAAAACCCTACAGCTAACATTATACTTAACGGTGAAAAGACAGGATGCTTTCCCTCTAAGATCAGAAAGAAGAGGCAAGGACTTTGCTCTCACCACTCTTACTCAACACAGCATGAGAAGTTCTAGCCAGTGCAATAAGGCAAGAAAAGGAAATGAAAGGCATACAGCTTAGAAAGGAAGAAATTAAACCATCCCTATCTGCAGATGACATGACTGCCTACATAGAAAATCCCAAGAAATCTACCAAAAAACTCCTAGAACTAATTAGTGAGCTCTACAAGGTTAAATAATACAAGTTAAACATCCAAAAAAAATAATTATTGTATTTCTATATTCTAGCGATGAACACATGGACATTGAAATAAAAAATACAATACCATTTACAAGTGCTCCAAAAAATGAAATACTTAGGTGTAAATCTATGCAAACATGAACAGAAATTCTATGCTTAAAACTAGACAATGCTGATGAAAGAAATGGAGAGACATATTGTGTTCACTGACTGGAAAATTCAACATAGTAAAGATGTCAATTCTCCCCAAATTCCAGCAAGATTTTTTTGTAGATATGAGAAGATTATTCTAAAATTTATGTAGAAAGGGAAAGGAGCTGGACTAGCTAAAACAATTTTGAAAAAGAATAAAGTGGGAGGAATCAATCTACCCAATTTCAAGACTCATAGCTCTAGTAATCAAGACTGTGATACTGGCTGAGACACACAGCTAAATTCAACAGAAAAGAGAACTCAGAAACAGACCTACACCAATACGCCCAACTGATTTTTGATAAAGGTGCAAAAGGCATTGAACAGAAGAGGGATAGCCTTTTCAACAAAAAAAGGGGCTGGAGCAATTAGACATCTACAGGCAAAAACATACAAACAAACAAAAACCTCACAAAAAACCACAACCTAAATCTCACACCTCATACAAAAACTAACTCAAATGGGTCATGGACTTAAATGTAAAACTATAAAACTTAAAAAACAATAGAAGGAAATCTTCAAGATCTAGGGCTAGGCAAAGAGTTCTTAGACTTGACACCAGAAGCATACTCCATAAAAGGAAAAAAATCAATAAATTAGACCTCATCAACACAAAAAACTTTTGTTCTGCAAAGGACCCTGTTAAGAGGTCAAAGAGACAAGCTGCAGAGTCAGAGAACATATATGCAAGGCCCATATCCAAAGAAGGGCTAGTATCATCTTCAGAGAATTGTGTTGAGTAAGAAAAGCAATACCTAACACACTGTATGATTCAAATTTTATAACATTTTTGAAATAAAAGGACAACACAAGTGACCCTCTTGGTGATGGAAATGTTATTTATCTTCATGTATCAATGTTAATATCCCGGTTGTGATGTTGTATAATATCACATAAATATCACTGTATTTTACCATGCATGTGAATCTATAATTATCTCAAAATAAAAAAGCTTAATTTTTTAAATTAAATAAGAATTTAAAACTCTCCACGAATACAATTACACATTGCCTTAACTCTCGAATTCCCACTCTCTTCCGCCAACACTTGCCTCTTCTGTGTCAGACGCTGACTTTTACCAATGTTAGTCCAGCTAAAGAAAACCACCTACGCACCACTGCTGCGTCTTTCACACAACCAAACACCAGGACTTGGGTATTTTACAGAGACCTTTCCTTGACCATCCAAACCTCATGACTGACGTAGACAGGTTCAGCCGGAGAGCCCAGGACAGATGCCAGAAGTCTGAATTCGCGCGTAGATACCCCGTCAAGCACCAGCAAGCAGGTGTGGCCACCTCCCTGCTGGGCCATCACCGTAGTTACCAGCCCTCTATGACCACTTCTTTGAAACCATCCACCTCACCCTGGTAACATTTCCAGCATCTGGTCCTCCACACAGAAGCAGCAGGTGCTCAGATCTGTCCCACAGGTTCTGAGATGAGGGCCACCACTCCCCCGTCTCCCTCCGCCTCTCGCCAAGGCAGCACGGAGCACACGAGGCAGCCAATGGGCAGCGCATTCCAAGGGCTTCTGCACTCAGATGGCACGCTGCCCTGGGAACCCGAAACCACCCAGGTCTCCTCCCGAGCCCTCAGTGAGTGGATCCCGACATGGGGCTGAAGTTCTCGCTCCTCTAAGGTAAAAGCTGTGGGATCCTCCCAATGGGGAAATAGCTTTCCATCTAAAAGCCCATGAGAAATGTGTTCCAAGTTCATTCTTTCTGAATCCTGCAACCGTGAGTTTGTACAAGGAAGAGAAAAGTTCATTAGCCAGGCATGTCATGTGTAATAACTGGTCACTGCATGACCAGTTCTCTTTAAAACAATCACATAAAAGAAACTCTTCTGTTTGGAAGAAACAGTAAAATACACACACACACACACACACACACACACACACACACACACACACACACACACGATTTCAACAGCATTATGTTTTTTTAAAAAAATCCTCTCTCAATAATGACCAAAGTGCTTCCCAGGTCTTTTTAGTTGACCCAGAAGCACACACAGAGGAGTGGCTGCTCTGGGTCCGGGTGACAAGGGACCAGGAACTTTCCTGCTGAGCCAACCTTCTGTTCCTCCTGGACCGATCTGCACAGATGGCCACTATCTTCATCTCAGAAGACAAGTGTTCCAACTGACACAAAGCCTTCTTAAAACTCCCAGCCCAAGAAAAACAGAGGCACTGTGTGGAGAGAAAGACCTAGTTCTACAGAAACAACTTTCCAGGAAAGCCTAGAAAACAGTACTGTCCTACTGACAGCAGGTATTTCCTTCTTCCCTAGAGATTCCTCGTCCCAGCAGGGAAGAGTAACCAAAAGAGATTGGTGTACCCACCCACAGAAATGAAAAAAAGGATATTAAAGTCCTGTAGTAGGAAACAAACAGAAACATAATCATCTAGTTGGACAATACGAATTCAGTAATCCAGCATACGCGCTGGAAGTTAATAAGCCATTCTGCTTCAGAATAATCGCCACATGGGGTTTGATTTAATTAATCTCAGCAGGCTTGGAAACAGCCCCCGGGAAAGCAGTGGGATAAACTTCCTTCAGATGTGCTAGTCTGAGAATGTAAGTAGCCACACTACCAACTCGACATCTTTAGGCAGCGGCAGTGGCACCGTACGCTTTGACCTGTCCACCCGCAGGCACTCATCTTGTAATGCTAGAATATTCTTGCTTCCGTGTCCCACTTGAAGGCTTCTGGGTCAGCACCCACTCAGGGTGAGCACCTTGGATGAGGGGTCGGATTAGAAATAGAGACTAGGAAAAGCAGGGAGAGTTCCTGCTTCCTCCGACGAGATTACTTCTGTATCAGAAGGAAGGCAGACGGTGTTCTCTCAGCCCGAGTACTTTTCCTAATTTTGAGTGGAGCCACGGGCGGCGCAGACCAGCAGATGGAGGGGGAGAGCGGGGACTAACGGAGCATCCTCTCCTTTCCTCTGGGTACCCCGTCCCTGGGAGCAGAAGATTCTAGCCTGAGAGAAAGTCCAGAGGAGGTTAACGTACATCACTCCCCTCCAACCCAACGCAGAATCTAACAAGGGAAGGCGGAAGGCGAGGCTGGAGGGAAGGAGTTAGCCGAGACTGGACAATGCCAGCGCCTCCCCCGGCCAGAACCACGACCGTGTTTATGGATGGACCGTCCCTCGTCCCAGTGAGCACTGTCATCATCCATGAGCACAAGACACTCTGCCAGGCACGCGGCAGTTCAGGAGCTGAGTCTGGGCACAGGGTCTGCCTTCAGTCGGCTCAACCATGAGCGGAGCTGTTGACACTGATGTTGTCGGGTGAGGACAGCCATTGAAAACACGAATAGAGGGGCCCCCCTGGCGGTCCAGTGGTTGACTCAGTGCTTCCACTGCAGGGGGCGTGGCTTTGATCCCTGGTCGGGAGATAGGATCCCACATGCCTCACGGTTGGGGGGGGGGGCGGAAGAGGGACGGGAAGGGGAGGGAGAAAGAAAGAAAAGAAAAAGAAAATCCCAACGTTCAGCCCAATTCCACAAGCTGCAGGTTTACAAATCAGCCTTCTCCCTCACACCTTGCCATGACGTGTCGTCAAAAATGAATCAGCAAAAGAGGCTGCCACTTTCCTTATTCAGACTCCCCCTGCTTCATGTCTTAGGGGGGCCAGGAGTCTAGACCCAACTTAGGCGCTCAGGCGGGAACGTCACTGGTTCCAAGACACACTGACTCAGCAGAGCACACAGGCTGGCCCTACCCTAGACCTACACACACACACACACCAGAACTGGAGCTGGGCCGTAAAAGTGAAGTCCCCCGTACTTTTCTGGGAAGTGCACAACACCACGGTTGTGGCAGAGCAGCCTGAGGACTCAGAGAGATGCTCCAACGCCAGCGTTGGGCTTGACTTAATAAAACAAGCAGCCTCTTCAGTAAGATGGGCCACTCAATCCACTCTGGGGAGTTTAGATTTGTTCAGAAAAGTCAAAGGTAGAAAAAGCAGAGAAAGCAGGTCTGGCAGATCTCAGAACATACCATTTTGAAGAATATTGTTGACTTTTCCCCGTATATCCTGGATTATTTCTTAACCTCAGATTCTTAAAGCTAAAATATATTTTTATCTTGTCTCATTTTAAACACCTAATTCTTTGCGATATAACTGAAGCTGTAGATATTCATATATCCCCTCCTTCTTTATTGTTTCAAATGAAGGTTTGGGGGATGTTATTTCAGAAGGCTCCATGGCACATTTAAGCCCGGGCAATTCCTGGGAAGGCCTGTATTTCTAAAGCCTATTCAGTCTGTGGGTAACACCATTCATAATGTTAAGACCACACAATGGAGGCTAGTCTTTACCATAATACTGAGCTGCTTGTGTGCTGGCTACACAAAAGTTTCCCCGGTGGTAGATTTTCACTTAGTAATCAGGCCGGAGCAGCACAAATATAGAGAATCAACTACTTCCATCTGCGACACACACTGAAATGCGCTAGCGGCAAGCTAAGAGTCCACATCGGTTCCTCGTGCGCCCTGCATGGCAAAGCAGAACCAAAAACAGAACCTAACCTTTCCACAGGAAGAGGACAAACCATAAACTCGAGATACGAATTCCCCCATTTCTCACTTCTTTAATTCATTTGGCCAAACCACTAGGACAGACTCTGGACTAAAAGAAATCAGAAAACCCCAGACCTTAAACTGGATTGTGGATTTCATCCTGAGGGTGCTGACTGTGGGTCACTGACTCCCGGCTCCAGGCAAACTGGATTTTAATAACTTGTCGGATATTTTAGGATAATTGTTGCATGGGGTTTGATTTAATTAATCTCAGCAGGGTTCAAAGAAGGCCCATGGAGTCAACAAGAAAAATGTCCTTCAGATGTTCTATTATTAAAAGTGGAGTAATTATGTCACCAAAAGAGACAGGTACAGAGAAGGCTGCAGCTATGCAGTAAAACCTAAAGAGACACTTTTTACACGCTGACGGATACGCTTGTCCCTCCACATAAGGGATGAAACTGCCAGCCTGGTGTCTGATGCAAAGCAGATCCTCGTCAACATTCGCTGAATTAATAAAACAATGAACGAAGGTAGGATGAATATGTGACAGGACAGGTATGCAAAAAGACTGTATGTTATTCAAATAATGGTTAGAAATACATAATTTATAACATAGTGACATTTAGATCCTAGAACGGGGGTCCCCACCCGGTCCGAGGCCTGTCGGGAACCAGGCTGCACAGCAGGAGGTGAGCGGTGGGCAAGCGAGCAGAGCTTCACCTGCCGCTCCCCATCCCCCCTCGCTCCCATCCCCCCTCGCTCCCCATCCCCCCTCGCTCCCCCTCGCTCCCCCTTGCTCACAATACCACCGGAACCATCGTTGAAAAACTCCCACCCCCATCGTGGAAAAATGTCTTCCACAAAACCAGTCTCTGGTGCCAAGAAGGTTGGGGAACACTGTCCTAGAAGACAGTTCAGGTGCCAAAGAGAGATCAAGTCCAGAGATGTTTTGTGTGTCTGAAAACTGGCGGCTGGGACTTCCCTGGTGGGGCAGTGGTTAAGAGCCCTCCTGCCAATGCAGGAGACACAGGTTCGAGCCCTGGTCCGGGAAGATCTCACGTGCTGTGGAGCAACTGAGCCCGTGCGCCACAACTACTGAGCCTGCACTCTAGAGCCCGCGAGCCACAACTACTGAGCCCGTGCACCACAACTACTGAAGTCTGCGCGCCTAGAGCCCGTGCTCCGCAACAAGAGAAGCCACCGCAATGAGAAGCCCGCGCACCGCGACGAAGAGTAGTCCCCGCTCGCTGCAACTAGAGAAAGCCCGTGTGCAGCAACGAAGACCCAATGCAGCCAAAAATAAATAAACAAATTTAGAAAACTGGCGTCTAAGTTCAAATGACAGATTAGGGCAGGGTCAGAACCCTAGGGGGGCCCGATTCCCATTTTCACTGAAAAGCACCGCTCCTTCATGATTTTAGAAGCTGGTTATACTCCGAAAATTCATGTTATTCTGCACAGAGGAGGGAAAAGGGTGTCCCGTGTTGGGAATGCTGGCCAGGGGGTGGCAGCCCGTGTGCTCTGTTCACACAGGACCTCTGTAGTCCTGCCCAGCGGATGCTCAGAGAATCAGACCTGGAGACCCACTGTGCTGGGCTACTTCACTTCCTAAGTCTCAGAACAAGACGGAGTCACCAGGAGATCCCCAAACCGACAGGCCCTCGACATCCAACAAGTGTTCACAGAACGAGCGACACAGCTCTGCCTTCTCCCCCACCACCACAGAACCAACAGAGCCTCCCCTCCCCCATCAAACAGAAGAGCCAGGCCTTACCCGCTCCTGAGCACTTTGCAAGTGGGGACTCATCTCATCCGCACCACAGCCTGCGACCGTGGTTCCCAACTTTACTGCCCCTGGGAAATTCCAATGCCAAGGTCACACCCACAACCGATTACAATTTGGGGATGGGAACAGGCATCAACCTTTCTTAAAGACCCCCCAGGTAATTCCAATGTCCAGCAAAGTTTGAAACACTCAGTGAAGAGATGGGTACCATTATGTACATTGTTCAGATAAGGCAACTGAGGCAGAGAGGTCAATGCCTCCCCCAGGTCACACAGCAGGCAAGCAGCAGGGTTAGGACCTGAACCCAGTTTACCTCACGACCGCCAAACACTAAGAAATCATGTTATAGAAATAATATAAATTACTAGTATGTGATGCAATGAAGCAGGGTGGGCAAGAGAAACTGTGAGGGTGTACACGGTGGAGGAGAACGAGAAGGTTGGACAGCTGATGGCTCGAGGGAGGTCTGACACGTCCAACCAGGCAGGAACACAGTCACTTTGAAGGATGACCAGGTAGCAATGAAGAGCAGCTGTTTTTAGGGTGTCTGAAAAGCATACGTTCTAAAGCCCTAGTTCTCAAACTTCAGCGTGTGTGAAAATCACCTGCAAGGCTGTTAAAATACAGACGCGCTCCCCAGAAACTCTAATTCGGCGGGTCCGGGAGAGAGCCCTAGAATTTGCTTTTCTAACAAACTCTCAGCTGATGCAGGTGCAGAACCACTGCTCTGGGCAAATGGTTAACAGTCATGAATGATGGGCAGAATTGTCTGAGGGTCCCTCATCTCCGAGCTGGGGTCCGTGTCCCCACCTCTGCTTGTTCTGTCCCCAGAGGCTACAATACCTCCCTCTGTCAGCCCCCTCCCCAACCTGCACCCTCCTATTCAGCCCTGGCTGTGGTTAGCTCCTCCTCCAGGAAGGCTTCCTGGATCCTCGGCCTCCCATGGGCTCCCCTAACGCCCTCCCCATAAACTGATCCCTCACCTGCTACAGGTCTTTCCTTTCACATGCCTACCACTCCCACCGGAAAGAGTGTGAGCCTCCACGAGGGCAAGGGCTGGTTCCATCCCCAGCATCCAGCACATAACAGGGAAAGGGGGAAGGGAGCAAACTTTCTGAAGCTGTTTTTCCTTTCAGCCGCAGAGTCCCAACATCCGAACTGGGCAAGTTTCAATGCCCACATGGTTTAAGTGGTTTTAGGACTCGGGCCTCCTCTCTCTTTATACAGCACACGTGGTGGGGACGTAGTAGGGCCTGACCTCGTTTAACGTGGCTGTAATTTTAACACTCCTCCACAAGACTGCTCACTGCTTCTATTATGGAGAACACTAATTGCCAGGAAAGCCTGTGATCAAAGTTCCGATACCAGGAACACGTCTCCTCCCTGGCCTCCTGCACCCTCTGCTCTAAGACAACAAACACAGGGCCTCAGCGCCCCGCACCTGCCAGAGATGGCGGGCAAGGATCCCAGATTCCTGCAGGCCGCATCTCGCCCGCCCACACCTTCCAGTCTAGCCCTTTCAGACCTGAGTTCTGTTTTTCTCTAAGGACAGCCTGCCAGGCTTAGGGAACAAACTCTGTAACGGTGCTAATGGGAGAGGGAAAAAGCTGCCCCTCCCTCTCCCAGATTAGCAGGCAGGGTCCTCTTAGAGATCCCCAGTCCCATGGCTGAACCCCGAGAGAGAACTGGGGGTCCAGCTCAGCTCTGACCAGAGCAAAAGATGTCCTGAGTCAGGCACACGGTCCTTGAAATGACAACGCTAAGCTTGCATTGCTTCCACGGTGACAAACAGCAGTCCTGTGTCACGGAACAGGCGGAGGTTATTTCTGGCCAAGAAATCAGGTCCTTCAAGGTCCTGGTTAGGTAACACTTGAAGATCACGAGCACAGGAGGGGGCATTACCTGTGGCCACAAATGTTGACATCCCGACCACAGCAAATGGCCACAACCATGTATGAGAAACAAGGACCATCTCTGGCCACTTGGGGCTTTGCCGTCCGCAGTCAGAAAGCGCCCCTGGCCCCGAAGGGAGACTGCGGAGGGCTGGTCCGGGATGCCCGCAAGGCCCCATGTGCCCCTCATTTTCCCTCCTCTAGTTCGTAAAAGGCTCTGGGAAGCTGCTGTGGAGGGTTATGAGCTTCAGAGCAGACAGACGCTGGACGTGCGTGTGGATCTCCTGGGCCTGGCAGCATCGCATTCAAATCTCAGCCTTGACTCTTCCTACGGGGCTGTGGCCAGGACATTCGACTCCTTCCCCTGTGCGAGGGGAGCGGTAAACCTAACCTGCCCTGCAGTTACACCGATGATCCATCCGCACCACAGAACACAGAGAGCGAATGTCTCGTCGTTTCTCCCAAGGACGCACTGAGCCACCCATCTGCTTCTGGAGCATCAGAGGGAAGCTAATTACATGCAACAAACACCTCAGGGCATTCGGGCTGGATTCTGTCAAGAAAGGCAGTTATGCAACGGCTTGAGCAATCCTGGGCGAGCAGCGCCCTCCAGGTTCCCCGAGGGCTCCTGGAGAAAGAGATGAACCAGACAGCAGGGAGCAGAGCTGGGAATGGGGGGGCTTGGCTGGGAGCCCGAGGCCAGGGGTAGATGGGGGCAGGGCATGGCAGAGCCAACACAGAGACAGCATCTAACTGGACAGGCTCCCCCTTCACCCCTGTTTTATCTGAGACGCAGAGATGAAGGAAATCACATGAGCGCTTTGTACTAAGGCCTTTCTCTCTGCAAATGAAAATACAACCCATCGTTCCACTTACTGATTTTCAAATTGCCATGGATTGTATGATTTGCCTCTAGAAAGCAATGTATGTTTGGCGCTCCTGCCTGATGTTCTGGAAACTTCTAAAAACATCTGAATTTATACTTCTGCAATTTTATGATCCCGTTTATGCCATTACGTATCTCGAAAGCAAACATTTTTTAAATGTTTAGTTTTCAGACCAAAAAAAAAGAACCCACTGACAATTTCCATTCCAAATGAATCCTCCCAATGCCTCTTAGCTCAGGAAGGAAAGGGTTCATTTACTGCTTTGCACAGCAAGCCCAGAGGTCACCCCACCAAGCTGCCGGGCCATGCATGGAGAGTCCTGAACCAGAGGTCGGCAGGTCAGGGATCTACTGTCCCGCTGCCTGCCCTGGACATATCATTTTATTTCTCTGGGCCACAGTTTCCTCGTCTGTGGAATGTAAGGCCCCTTCCAGCCATCGAAGTATAAAACTTTCCCAACACTCTGCTTCAGCAACTGCCTAAGAACAAACACTTGCCTCCAACTTTCAGGAAGATGAAGGAGATATAGGAGCAAGGCTTTAAATTATATAGTGAAACAGAAATAAGCGAGACTCACCACATCACAGGGCTCTCAAGGACCCTAAAGATCTGGCCAGCTAAAGTGAAACTGACCTCTCATTGCAGGGGAGGAGCCAGCTGGCAACGGTCTTTGCAAGAAGCTTTCTTCCAGCCTTCCTGTAGCCAAGGGGGCCAGGTGGTCTCTTCAGGAAAGTGAGCTGGAAGCCAGCCCAGGCAGTGTCCCCAGTCTTTCTGAGGGACAGGAGGCATTAGGTTTTCCCCACACGCTGCTCTACAGTATAGATATTATGCCCTCAACAGCAGTAAACTGCAGACCAAGTAAAACACGCATATAATGACCTCATTTCCAAGGCCGAATCCCAGCCCACGTATGAGTTCCAAAGTCAGCATGGCCTGGGAGCACAGCCGCCTGGCAAGAAGAGGGGCTCTCCCACCACACAGCCACGAGAAACTGGGCCTGGTACTTAAAGTTCTCTGAGCCTCCCCTTTCTCATCTGTAAAATGGGGCTAGGAATGCATCGACATTACAGGGAAGCGAGGCGGATTCATGCGTTATTACTGCACGCACGTCCCTCGGAAGACTGCTCGGCTCCTACTAAGTGTTTGACAACTGCTACCTAATATTCACATTAACATCAATATCAACATAGTCGGAGAACTTGTCTACATACGATACTACTTCTTCAGTAAGAACACACACAGAACCAGGAGCAGATGGGAAGGTCCTGACGTCCACAGAGGTCCTGGGGAAGCTGGTTGCCTACTTGTAACACTTTCAGACCTTCTGAAATAAAGACGTCTGCCGGGTAATGGAGGACCGACTGGAAGGGAAGAAAGGGAACCGAGGAGTGGTGATGCAGCAGCAAAATCAACAACCAGAGGAACCGAAACAAGGTGTGCTCTGGAGGCGGGACAAGCACAGGGAGAAGTAGGTAAAAGGCAAGACAGCCCACAGCACGGGAGCACAGGCAGAAAGGCAGCCAGCCAGCCTGGGTGGGAGGAAGGGGGAAAACCTGGGGACCAAAGGAGGGGTGTGAAAATTAGAATTCTGGGTAAGAAACAGTCACATAAAACTCTAAAGGATGGGGGGAGGGGGCAGAGGCCAAGGTTCAGCACAGGGAGGAAGCGTAATCACCAGGACCCCGAGGACACTGCGGTGAGGAAATCTGCAAGAAGGGGGCATAGAAAAGGAGCATTTGTTAGCAAAAATAAAATGGGTGAAACTTCTGTACCTGTTAGAGAAGAGCACAGTACTTGGGGACTTGGAGGGGTTAATAGGGTAGAAAACACCAGGCAACACGGAAAAAGAGGTGAGACGCAGGGAAAACCGTGGTAGGAGGGGCGGATGATGTATGAATTTAGATGGCCTTGGTAACAAGTGCTAAATAAACTCAAGTTATTCTTTTGTTTATCAACAAGACTGTCCAGTGCTGGGAAGCAAATGACGGAGAGAGTTCTGTTTGTATGGTTGGTTGGTTTGGCCTTTATTCCGCACCTGGAGGGAGGGGAGGTTTGCCGGGGCTCAGACTGCACAGCCGGATGGTGGCCTCCAGCCCAGGTCACCTGAGCTCCCCGGCCGTAGGCGCAGCTCTGGTCTGTGTCCCCCTGGGCTGGTGTGCCCAGTCCCTCACCTCGCCTAACGTAAGTGGAAGCAAACCAGCCCTGGAGCTCACTTCTCCAGTTCAGGGTCGCCGGACTCAGGGTCCCGCCTTTCTCGGGAGATGAGGCCCGGGGCACCCGGAGGGAAAATCGCTTTGGGAGAGATCTCCAGCGCATCCCCTGGGCGGCGCGGGCGCTCTGCGCCTTTGTCCCGCCCGCAGCCCGCGGCGGGCGCGGGTCAAGTCTGGGGATCCCCAGGCGCGCGGGACCGGGGGTCCCTCGCCCTCGGGCCGCCCAGCCCCGCAGCGAGCTCACCGAGCGAACTCGGTGTTGGGGCTGCGGGGCCGGCGTCAGGGTAACTCAGCTCCCGGGCTCGGGCTCCTCGCCAACACCCGGGCGCCCGCCCGGCGCCTCGGCGCAGCCTCACCTACCGCGGCCCCGCTCGAAGGAGCCTCCAAAGTCTGCCGATCCAAGACGTCCCAGCGACCCAGGGCTGGTCCTGGCGCCGCGGAGATCCGAGCACGCCGGGCTCTCGGAGGAGCCTCCGCTCGGGTGCGCGGACTCCGGGCGGGCGGCGGGCTGCGCTGCGGGGGAGGAGCGCGGCGCTGAAGCCAGCCCGCCGCTGCCGCCCGGCCCGGGCCACGCCCCCGCCGGCCCAGGCCACGCCCCAAACCCTGCACTTCTTCCACACACAACCCAGGCCTAGCCCAAGCCCCAGGCCACGCCCCCGGCTCAGCTACCTTTCCACCCCCCACCCCCACGCCGGACCATGCCACGCCCGGCCCCAGGCCACGCCCCTGCCCGGCTCTCCTTCCACGCCCCCCAGGCCACGCCACACCTGGCTCCAGGCCACCGCTCTGGCTAGGCTCTCCCTTCTTGCTTCAAGCCACGCCCCCAGCTCAGCCCCCAGACCACGCCCCTGGCTCGGCTCTTCTCCTCCCCGCCAGCCCCCTCCGTCCCCGGCCACCTTTCCAGCGGCCCTGCTGTCCCCACCATCCTCGCAGACATTCCCAACCCACCCTGCTCCACCACGAGGATATCCCCCCACCCACGCCCGCCCCGCTACACTTCCCCCGACCCTAACTCCTCGTCCACCCAGCTACACCCCCCAGCCGGGGTCTCCTCCATCCACCCCCAGCAACTCCCCCATGTCAGCACCCCCCAGCCCGGCCCCCTAAACCCGGCTCCCCTCCACCTCATCAACCCCCCAGCATCGGCCCTGGGCGGGAGGAGCAGTCGCGTCGCCCAGGCAACCGCTCCTCACTGCCCCCTCGCCCCACCTCTGCCAGGGAGGAGGTCACTCCAGGCCAAGGCGCCCTGGCTACACTTTTCCTGAAAAAGAAAACCCTAAGTAAGGGCTTCCCTGCTGGAGCAGTGGTGACGAATCCGCCTGCCAATGCAGGAGACACGGGTTCAAGCCCTGGTCCGGGAAGATCCCAAGTACCGCAGAGCAACTAAGCCCGTGCACCACAACTACTGAGCCTGCGCTCTAAAGCCCTCGAGCCACGACTGCTGAGCCTGCGTGCCACAACTACTGAAGCCCGCTCGCCTGGAGCCCATGATCCGCAACAAGGGAAGCCACCGCAATGAGAAGCCCGCGCACCGCAACCAAGAGTAGCCCCCGCTGGCCGCAACTAAAGCCTGCACGCAGCAATGAAGACCCAACGCAGCCAAAAATATAAATAAATGTATTAAAAACAACAACAACAAGGGCTTCCCTGGTGGTGCAGTGGTTGAGAGTCCGCCTGCCGATGCAGTGGACACGGGTTCGTGCCCCGGTCCGGGAGGGTCCCATGTGCCACGGAGCGGCTGGGCCCGTGGGCCGTGGCCGCTGAGCCTGCGCGTCCGGAGCCTGTGCTCCGCAGCGGGAGAGGCCACAACAGTGAGAGGCCCGCGTACCGCAAAAACAACAACAACAACAGAAAAAAAAAAACCCTAGGTGAGGACTTTTAAACCTACCCACTTCCCCAGGACCTAGAGCAGGTCTTCCGTGGACTGTCTGGGTGAACACACTCAGGACTCTCACCCTTCCCGGGTGGCTCATGGCGCAATCATTAATTCACAGGAAAACCGCAGAGACGAAGGTAACCCTTCTGCGCAAGGATCTGGGCCCTAAAAGTTCCATGATTGTTTCCTGATGTGCACCTAATGGAATTCATAAAATAAACACATTCCTTTAAAAACGGCTGTCTTTTAGATGATTCATCTGAGTGGTTCTGTGTTGCCAGCACTATAATTATACATGTTACTTTTATAATCAAAGAAGAACAGTAACCACTATGTAAAAACTAAAGAACATATACAAATATTAAATTACACAATGAAAAGTCAAAATTAATTCTATACATGCTTTTTTAAATAGCGGAAAACTATTCTGTGTGACACTCAAACGGTGGGTACATGTCGTTATGCGTTTGTCAAAACCCACAGAATATACAACACAAAGAGTGAAACTTGATGTGAAGTCATTTATCATAACGTATCAATATTGGCTCATCAATCGCAACCAATGTGCCACACTGATGTTAAGATGCCCGTAACAGGAGAAACTGGGGGGATGGGGGGGGGGTGTGGTACAGGGAGGAGTTGAGGGAATCCGTGGGAACTCTCCTTTCCTCCCAGTCTTCCTGTAAACCCAAAACTGCTCTAAAATAACAGCCCATTAATTAAAGCACACACACTGAAATACTAATGGTCATTATATCTGGGTGGTGGAAATATGGGCAAGTTTTTATTTTATTGTTTGGATCTTTATTTGAAACTCCCCCATATTTTTGACAGTGAATATATATTTTTAAAGCAGAAACACATAATATTGGGCTGGTCAAAAAGTTCATTCAGGTATTTCTGTAACATCTTACAGAAAAATCCAAACGAACTTTTTGGCCAACCTAAAATAAATAAGCAATGGAAAACTTTAGAGACATAGCATGAAAGGCTAATCTCAAATATTTCATTTTATTTCTACCTTCTATAACTTTAACGAAACCTGCATGAAGCTGTCACAAATGTTAAAAATGACGTCTATTTCAGTACTGTTTTAAAAAAAGAATATCGAGGGCTAAATTGATAGTTTTTAAATTAGCTCTTTGAAATTAGCACAAATCTGAGGAGAAATTTTTGATTATTCTTTTTTTAAAAATCTGTGTCTCAGAGGATCATTTCTGCCTGCCTGGAAACTGTTATTAATATTTACATGAACACTGGCTCTCAGGTAAACGGATTTCTCTAGAGCTGTAAAGACTCGGCCTGCTTCCCTGATAGCTGTGACCTGGGCTAGCCCTTTACCTTGCTGAGTGTCAGCTTCCCCTTCGGTGAAAAGGGAAACCTACCTCTCTGGATTGGTCGGAAAATATTAATACCAAACTTTAGCCCATATAAGACTCCTGGTATAATACATACAGGTGCTTAATAATTATTAGTTCCTGTCCTTTAAAAAATACAATTTTTGTTTTGTTTTGTTTTAGTGGGACTCTTGAGCTCCTGAGATAAAAAGATACTTCTGGTTTTAGATTATTAACTTATTGGACAAAGCAGGATCTGACATGGAGAGACTGGGTGCTCTACATCCAGAGCCAGCACTAGGTAACAGGCATGGAGGGAATAAATCACCAGACTTCTCTGGCTCTCACTTTCCTAATCTGCTAAATGAGTGATGCGGACCAGCCATCTCAAAGTTTCCTTCAGCCTCCATCATTCCATGGGGAATCCCACTGTGGCTTCTGTGTAAAAAGGCTCTAAGTCTCCTACAGTGACCTCTCTCTGCCCACACAACCAGCCATCACTCACAGGCCTGCAAACAAAGCTGACATCTGCATTCTACCTTCCCCACCAACGGGAACTTCCAAAGGTTTCTTTGGACTTTTTTCTCTTAGTGATCTGCTGGTACCCAACTCTGACCAGCAGCTTAAACTCTATAATTCTGTTAGAAGTCAGTGCAAAGCTCTCACCAAAGAGTCATTGTACACCGGTGCTGACAGAAACTACCAGCTCTCATCAAGTCGACGGTGCACTTTTTTTCACACAATAACATCTCTGAAATTATGTGTCCCTCTGTTAACACTTTCTGAGTACTTAACATTTTATGTCCTTTACATTCGTTCTCTACTTAAAGCCTCAAAGCAGCCCTTAGAGTACTATTATCTTTCATGTTTTATGGATGAAGAAAACAAAGTTCAGAGAAGTTGAAAGACTCATCTAAGGTCACACAGGACAAGGGAGGGAAGTGTATGGCCTGAATGATTATGTCCTCAAATCCATAGCCTAACAACCAATGAGATGGTTTTAGGAGGTGGGACTGTTAAGGCTTAGATGAGGTCATGAGGGTGGGGCTCCATGATGGGATTAGTGCCTTTATAAGAAGAGGAAGAGAGACCAGAGCCCTCTCTCTGTCTCTGTCTCTCTCTCCCTCTCCACACCATGAGAGGACACAGCAAGAAGGTGGCCGTCTGCAAGCCAGGAAGTGGGTCCTCACCATTCACCAAATCTGCTGGTGCCTTGATCTTGGACTCCAGAACTGTGAGAAATAATTCCTGCTGTTTAAGCCCTCCAGTCTGTGGTATTTTGTCCTGGCAGCCTGAGCTGACTCATGCAGTAAGGAAACTCCTTTCTCCGCGATTCAGATTTTTCTCTTTGAGGAGCTTCCACAGAGTAACACTTCTGGCCTCAGGCCCCACCCTCTGCACCAAAGAAGGAGTTACTGACTGGTGGGAGGAACCCACTGGTCCACCTACCTTGATAGAACAGACCTAATTTATTAGTAATTTAACAGTAATTCTTCGGAAGCATAGAGGAGTCACTCCTTTCTAACCTCTCCACCCAGATATCTGCAGGGAGCCATCTGCAGTCAGTGACTGTCACCTGGGGGGTAGAGGGCGGGTGTGGAACCAGTGGCTGAAGCTCTACAGCTGGCTGGGGGGCAGGGGGCACTCAGAGCATATTAGCAAGAACTCTTCTCAGACCTAAAGTCACATTCTCCAACTGACTCGACTGGCGATATCACTGACATTTTTATCTTCATCTGTCTCCAGTGCCTTGTTTCTTAATTGGTTGTAAAGGGGGGAGGGGGTCGAGGGGGATGGGCTGGCCCCTGCGGTGGAAGGTAAGACCCGAGAGCCCAGGTCTTCCACTCCAGCCCTGGGGCTCTGGGGAAATGATTTAACCTCCCAGGAGTCCGCCTCATCTGTGAAACCCTGGGGTGAAGATTAAGTGTGATAATGTCCCAGCTCAGAGCCTGGCACGTGGTTAAATCTCAGTAAACGGTGGCTGTTTTTATTGACTAGAATGGATAAGGAGCATCTGCTGTCTTCTACAGTTTATTAGAGAAGATACCTAAGTTTCCTAGAATGAAAGAATGATGTTTGGCCTTCATCAAATTATTTTGGCACAGAAGTATCTATTAGGGGAAAAGCAGGGGGGAGTTTTCCTTGCTCTTTGCCCAGGAATGGGGCACAGAGGCCGACAAAAGACGGGAGACGTGCCAGGAGCCCGCCCCAGCGTCTGTCTGCAGTGCCGTCCTCGTGTGCTCAGCAAAGGGATGCTCTCACACCTGGATTTGGAGGGAACCTGACGGGCAGGGCCGCCCTCAGAAAGAGCAGAAGGAACAGTAAAACAATGTTCCCAGCTCTTACCAGCTGCCCGGAATTTACACAAAGCCACTCGGAGAAGGAGGGGAGTCGCTATCTCTACAATGTCCTTATTCCAAGGTGGTTCTGACAGCTCGAAAGACCCTGTGAACCTGGGATTGGGAATGAACATTGACTACATGACTAGAATGGTTCTCCACAAACTTTCTCTTTGCCTGATCAAGCCACTCCTGAAATCCATCTTCTTTATTAAATCACCTTGACTGAGGCCCTTACCCATCAATCTTTGTTTTTCCCCTCTGACCCCTGCATGTGACACAGAATGCCCCTAACCCTCTCCCTGAGGTAATCTCTACCCGGTTGATGGAGCCCCTGCTTCAGGGGCAGGCAGGTCATCAGACTCCCCCTTCTTTCAGCTTTCACTAGCTGGGTGGCCTTGGACGAGCTCTTCTGAACCTTAGCTTCTTCACTTGTAACATAGAAGTAATAGCCCTGCCCTGCTGTTGCGGGGATGAAATGAGAGAATCTCCGTAGAGTCTAGCATCCCCTGACCTGCAGAGAGTGTGGAACATAAACCACCGCTCAGAGCACATCTGCAGGCAAACCCACATCTGCCTGGTGGCACCAGGGACTGTCAGGCTTACCTCCAGCCCACTTCCCCTCTGAAGCCTCCCTGGCTTCCTGGGTAGGGTTCATGACTTCATAGTCAGTGACACCCTGATATGTTCTCAGACACATGGCTGTCTTAGCGCTGACCAAAGAGATTATGAGCTCTTTAAGGGCAGTGAATATATACCTTTTAAATTAATAGACTATTTTTCAGAACAGTTTTTGGTTTACAGAAAAATGGATCAGAAAGTATAGACAGTATAGAGAACTATACTCAATATCTTGTAATAACCTATAATGGGAAGTAATCTTAAAAAGAATATATATATTATATTCAGTTATATATATGTTATATATATATAACTGAATCATTTTACTGTACACTTGAAACTAACACAACATTGTAAATCAACTATACTTCAATTAACAAAAGAAAGTATAGGGAGTCCCCACATAACCCCTTTACCCCCCAACAGTTTCCCTTATTACGAACATCTACATCAGTGTGGCACATCTGTTCCACTTGCTGAGCCAGTACTGATACATCCTTATTAACTAAAGCTCACTGTTTACACCGCGGTTCACTCTTCTTCATTTACAGTTCTCTGGGTTGTGCCAGACACGATGCCATGCATCCTCCACCACACTGTCACAGGACTGTTTCCCTGCCCTAGAAGTCCTCTGTGCTCCACCAGTTCACCCCTCCCTCCCCTCTGAGCCCTGGGACCCACAGAGGCTTCTTCCATCTCCATAGTTTTGCCTTTTCCAGAAGGTTGTACAGTTGGAGTTATATAGTGTGTGTATGTAGCCTTAGGCAGCATTAATTATTTTACTTGTTCTGTTTCTCTGGAATCCCGGGATGGAGGGCAAGTCTGGGAAGTGGTCAAGAAGGAGACCCTGCCTGAACAGTCCCCCCACCAGGAGTATCCATGTACCCATCGGCGCCTAACAGGATGGGATGCTGAAACATACCTCAGGCGATCACCTGCCCTCCATGGTTGGCAGGAGGTAAGCCCTGCAGTGCTGCCAGGCTGGGGCTGGGATGTGCCTGGGGTGGGCGTGGGGAGGGACGGGTTGTCCAGAGGCTGAACTGAAGCCATGATCTGAGGCTAAGGGGGAGAACGGAGGCCTTTCAGACCAGAGGCACTTCCTCCCCACAGCCAGTGCTTCTATGGACTCCGGGTTTTCTGACGTGGTCTGCTGAAATCTCAGCGTTAGCCGGCCACATGCTGCTTCAGGACCCACGCCAGGAGCTTTCCCCAGACCTTTGTGCCTGGAAACAGTCCTGCATTCTCCACTGGGCAACTCCTCGAGACTCAGTCCCCACGTCACAGGCAGGATTGAGTCCCTCGCATCTTTCCGCCCACAGGTCCTTTAGGGTCTTGCGCTTATCTACATCATCAGCCTGCGAGCTTCGTGGGTCCCTGGTGCCCAGTGTCATCTAGGATCGTATCCAGGATCTAGTAGGCATTCAACGACCATCTGTTGAATTAAATTGGGCTGGAAAAGATTGGATTGGATTGGAGAGAAGTTTAAGCACAATTTCCGTGGCTGACCTGAGATCCAACTCCAAGTTTTCAGCTTTGAATTCAGGACCCTTCCCTATACCTCAGCTGGCGACACGCTGGGGTCGGGGCACCTTTGGGGCGATCCTGAGTAGGTGACGGTGGAAAGTCATTAATAAGCATCGGAATCAACCAGACCATCAATTTCGAGTCTAACAGAAGCCCAGTTTGGACACAAAATTCTCTTTGACTGGAAAGGAAGATCCAGGATCAGAAGGCAGGCGAAACGTCAGAATGTTTCTCAAACTTGCGGCTGCAGCCACAGTAAGAAGCATATCTGACATCGTGACCCAGTGACACATGGGTGAACACAGACACAGGGAAAGGATATTTACCAGCGATGCTGACACTCCCCTCTTGCGATGCATCTGAGATTCTCCCCTTCTTAGATCGTTTTATTTGGTGCTGCAGGACCCACTCATGGGATGAATCCCACAGGCGGTAAAGCACTGCAGCGAAACGGGATGCGCTGGAAAGTGAGAACTACGGTGTGGTAATGGGGGGGGGGGCGGGGAGCAGATGTGAGCCTTCCCCTCTGCCCTTCTCTTCTTCCTGCTCCCTTTATGCCTCCTTCTCTCCCTCCTCTACAGCAAGATGGCTGGTTTCAGCAAGCCATCCTCTTATGCCCGCCTCCCAACAAACAGACGTTATTTCCCTTTGTCTGGAAAATTCTAGTTGTATCTTTAAGCTACTGGACATCTTATTTGACATTATATGTTCTACCTTATCATATATTTGAAAAACCAAAAAGCGGCTCTTTCTCTTCTGTTCTAATATTTCCATCAAATAGCCCAAGAACGGAGAGCTGGAGCTTTTGCAGGCTGAACGAGGCTGAGAACAAGACTGATACCATCTTTCCTCAGCCCTCAGGAGCACAAGGTTCCGCCTGAATCCTGGACTCCGGGGGGTGTCTGAGCCCCTTCCCTTCTCAGTCACAGGTAACTTTACCGAGTGGTTGAAGAGACCCTCCAAGTCCTCCTGCGTCTCTGCCGGTGGCCTGAGTCCACATTCCAGCGCACCAGTCACCCCGGTGGGCGGTCACAAACCTCCTCTGTGCGCTGAAAGCCTTTCTTTCCTGGTAGAAACACTCACGGAAACCACGGCTAAGAAACAGGCGGCTCTAACCAAAATGGACCGTAACTCTTGCCTCCTTCCTTCCCTTGAGCTGCCCACCGCGGCCTCCGCCAGCTCTCGGATTCTCTGCACACAGGCTCCTGCCGGACCAGAAGGCGTGTGGTTCCGGCTTCTGCTCATCCAATCTGCTTTGTCACTCAAGCCTTGTGAACAGTCATGGGCCCAAGACGACGGCTCCCAGGGCTTCTCCACTTTCTGACCAAGCTCCCTCTCGGGTTTCCAGCTTCTGCTCAGTCTTCTTTTTTTTTTTTTTTATTTATTTCATTTATTTATTTTTTACATCTTTATTGGAGTATAATTGCTTTACAATGGTGTGTTAGTTTCTGCTGTGTAACAGTGAATCAGTTATACACACACATATGTTCCCATATCTCTTCCCTCTTGCGTCTCCCTCCCTCCCACC
The DNA here is from genome assembly GCF_964270905.1 of Leucopleurus acutus. Lineage (NCBI taxonomy): Eukaryota > Metazoa > Chordata > Mammalia > Artiodactyla > Delphinidae > Leucopleurus > Leucopleurus acutus. The sequence goes on from NC_139160.1 coordinate 3,066,959, forward strand.
CTCCCTATCCCACCCCTCTAGGTCGTCACAAAGCACTGAGCTGATCTCCCTGTGCTATGCGGCTGCTTCCCACTAGCTATCTGCCTTACGTTTGGTAGTGTATATATGTCCATGCCTCTCTCGCGCTTTGTCACAGCTTACCCTTCCCCCTCCCCATATCCTCAAGTCCATTCTCTAGTAGGTCTGTGTCTTTATTCCCGTCTTACCCCTAGGTTCTTCATCAAATGATGATGTCTTGAACTCCTGTGGTGTGTGGCCAAGGTGTCGGGATTTGGTGCCTCGGGTCAGGTGCTCCCCAGGGGCCCTGGGGGGCAGTTACTGAGGAAGACCCTGGGCTCGGTTAAGTTTGCAAGGTGGTCAGTGCACTGTTGAACCCCAGCTACTGTCATCCAACTCTACAGGCATCTCTGCTGTGAGGTGACGCATACATGTATTTCTGAATAAACAAACAAACACCCCTCTTGTTCTGTAAAACTGTGCACCAAGACAGCAGGGCTCATGCGAGGAGCAGGGCTGAGCAGACTACTCAGACCCTCACAGCTCTGGAACAGAGCCCTAGCAAAACAGCGATGATCCTAATGAAAAGTCTACACAGTGGGAAAGGCACCTTAGATTCCTAGTAAAGAAACGCAAAAGCAAATATAGGGCTTCATCTTTTAAAAGGGGGGAATGCACACCCATGTTCACAGCAGCATCATTCACAGTAGCCAAGAGGGGGAAGCAACCCAAGTGTCCACTGACGACAGGTAAATGCATAAACAACATGTGGTCCATCCATACAACGGAATACGGCTCAGCCTTAAGAAGGAAGGACATTCTGACACCTTTTACAACACGGATGAAACTTAAAGACATTATTCGAAGTCAAATAAGCCAGACACAGAAGGACAACTAGTGTATGATTCCACTTACATGAGACAGTAGTCAAAATCACGGAGACACAGAGGAGAATGCTGGTTTCCAGGGGGTGGGGAGTCAGTGTTTAACGCAGAGAGTTCCAGTTTTGCAAGATGAAGCGTCTTGGAGACGGATGGAGGGACAGTGGTGACAGGTGCAGTCATATAATGTACTTAATGCCAGGGAACTGTGCGTAGGGAAATGGTGAAGATGGGAAAAGTTATGTTCTGTGTATCTTACCACAATGTTTAAAAATAAGGGACTTCCCTGATGGTCCAGTGGGTAAGACTCCATGCTCCCAATTCCGGGGGCCCCGGGTTCTATCCCTGGTCTGGGAACTAGATCCCACATGCGTGCCGCAACTAAGAAGCCCACACACTGCAACAAACATCCCGCGTGCCGCAACTAAGACCTGGCGCAGCCAAAATAGATAAATAAATAAATATTTTAAAGAAATAAAATAAGGCGCAGGTAGCTTTATGGAAAGGGCTTAAGGGTTGTGAGGTATGAAGACTGGGGCCGAGGGCACAGGTGGAGAGAGCTGGGGCCAGAGGGACGTGGGCGAGGGAGGCTGCGGGCGGCTGTTCTCTCACTCTGCTGCCTTATCTGAGGCACCAAGAGCTAATACGTGGAATCTCTGTGAACCGGCGCAAATTTCTCCTTATCCTGAGGTCCTTCCCCGGTCTGGCAGTCGCTTGAGCTACAAAGCCTTACAGAAACACCCCCTTCAGCCAAAAGAACGTACCAGGCAGTCACGACTACGTTCCTCATCATCCCGCCTCCTTCTACCTTCACCTAAATTCCTACAAACGTGACACCCCCATGGCATCCCCCTCACCGTGCCCGTTAATCGGACGAGTGATTTTCTCATGCGTGGTTTTGAAACACAGTTTTCGTAGTCCCTGAAAAGGCATTCCACTCTCACCTTCCGCACCAGGTATCAGAGTCCACCTGTCAGAGTCAGAGTGTCTGAGACGGTGAAGAATCATAAACTCACCCAGAGGCCTATCTCGAGAAGAATCTATTACTGTAGATCAAGAATCACCCCAATTTTCCTTCCCTTTATTTCCACGTGGAATTGCACGGTTTTTCTAGGAAGAAAACCTTTTATGTCCCAATAACGTCTCTTAAAGGAGGAACTTGCACAAATGTTCAAAAATAGAGAAAGGAGTAAACAAATGTCAGCCCATCTGTGGGATGGGATATTCTACGGTGTTGTAGAAGGTGTGTAAGACTGTACAGCACACAGCTAAGCTCAATGGAAAATGCTTTAATACAAGCGGACATGGTAACTGAATGTATAATGTAATCATGACATTTTTAAAATCCTGAAGGTCAAGTAAGAAAATTATGGGCAATTTTTTTTTTCTGTATACTTCCTGTAATGATCTCAGCTAAAAGAACATTTTAGAGGTTATTTATAGCCTACGTTCCTCTACATTAGGTATCACACCAGTTTATATGTTATTTCTTATCGTATTAAGGCTACATAGATAAGACTACAGACTTAGGTATGTTTCTCCTTAGTAGCCATTTTAGTTATCCATTCCTATCTTTAAATTAAGACCAACGAAGTTCCTGTCGACCCACCCACAAGGAAGCCACTGGGAATCGCAGGGCTGCTCCGTGCGCATGGGGAGGAGGGGCTGGCTGAACTGCAGGACCATTGGGTCAGGTTTAGAGAGTCTGGCTCTCCCTTCCACGGCTCTGCCAGGGCTGGGCTACTCACGCTGGACTGGCTGTGACCCCTAGCAAACATTTCCGAATTGGGACGAGCTTTGTCAGTGGGAACAGGATACCCGAAGCCCACTGCCTGAGGCTCCCTCCATCCCGTGCAGGATGGGGACAGATGCTGCCTAAAATACCATTTCCCCAGTGCACCGTCCTCCAATCAGCCAAGATGCCCAGAGCCATTTTCTCCTCTCCAGCTTCCAGGGCTCTCCCGAAGGACCCCGTACCACCTGCTCAGCCCAAGTGTCTCCACTCCCTCTACTCAGCTGCAGGCAGACCAGGCCTCACATCGCACGCCTGTCATTTGCTGGCGGGGGTGCCTGTCCACCTCCTCCCTCCCGCCCCATCCCCTCCGCCAGCACACGGCCTTCTCTGCTCGAGACCCAGCTGGCGTTCTCTCATCCACCAGGTATACTTCCCTCCCCGCCTCCCTCACGCCCCCCCCGCCCCGCCCCCAGCCGGCAGCACCGACTCCGTTTTTTGTTCATGCATATTTCTCCCCACCTGGATTACGGTGGAGCCTCTCTGCATTGGACAGAGAACTTCCGGAAACATGGATTAAGTCAGCCACATGGACTCTCATCATGTTAACTTTGTTCCTCTGTGATTCTTGTGTGTGTCACACGAAAGGCAAAGCCACACCCCGATGGTCGTTAAAAGCTCACGTGCCCGAAGAACCCCTTTTCCCATGGCACGCGCCGGCGCTTTCCCCAGACGGCCCCCCAAAGCCTAACAACTCTCGTGTCAGATAAACACCTTCGTTCTCCGATCTGTAAGTTGGGAGCTGGAAGAAGTATTTGCTCACCCTGCCCTGCTCTCCCAGCTCAAACCTATAGCTACATAAGCCTCCCGCTCTGACTCTGCCTGCGGAGGACTGAGATTACTCTCCTGACATCCGCTAACATTCCACTTGAAGACCTCTGTGTCCTCAGGTTAACCTGAGTGTGATGCTCGTGATGTATGTGAAGCGTGGGGCACGGTGGGTCCCGGAGCCAGACAGACCCGGGCTCAAACCCTAACTCCATCACTTGTGGCTGTGTGGTCAGAGGCAGAGGCCCAGCCTGTCTGGGAGCTAGGTTTCTAGTCTGCAAGTGCGGATGATAACGAGACCTCAGCAGGCCAGCATTCTGACAGCCTGGGATAGAGCGCACATGGCTCGAGGAAACACAAGGTCCGAGGTTCAGAGAACGGCGGCCTCCCCACGCCCCCTTCCCCCATGTGCTAAGGGCCTGACCCTGGACCAGGCACTACTCACCGATGCGACCTTATCTAATTTCAGGGCCACCACATGAGGTAGGCGTGATTATTCCCATCTTCTAGATGAGGAGACCGGATAAATAAGCCCTCCCTCCAGTTTGGGGGTGGCCACAGAACCTCTGGGACCGTCCCTCTGCACAAGGTGGAATCAAGTTGCCAGAAAGTCTCTGAACAGAGTTAAGCCCCCAGTGTTGGGTGTTGTGTGTTTTCATTTGCAGGGTGTTTGGGGTGAAGTGCGGGTGCTACTGCGACATCCGCAAGCTCAGGTGCTACATCTCTCTTCACACCTGACCTCATGGTTCTAAAGCCTGGGAAGAAAAACCACAACTTGGAAAACAAAGACTTTTAAGTTTAAAAAACACATCTTTCTTTTCTACCTTGGGTCATTCATCTTTAAAAAACAGGCATCAACTGATCCAAAATATTACAGGGCTTCCCTGGTGGCGCAGTGGTTGAGAGTCCGCCTGCCCATGCAGGGGACGCGGGTTCGTGCCCCGGTCCGGGAAGATCCCACATGCCGCGAAGCGGCTGGGTCCGTGAGCCATGGCCGCTGAGCCTGCGCGTCCGGAGCCTGTGCGCCGCCAACGGGAGAGGCCGCAGCAGTAAGAGGCCCGCGTACCGCAAAAGAAAAAAAAAAAAAAAATTACAGTATAGCAACAAGGATCAACTGTAGAGCACAGGGAACTCTACTCAGTATTCTTTAATAACCTAAAGGGGAAAAGAGTTTGAAAAAGAATAGATACATGTATACGTATAACTGAATCACTTTGTTGTACACCTGAAACTAACACAACACTGTAAATCAACTATATTCCAATATAAAATAAAAAAATAATTTTTAATGCAAAGCAAAAATAAATAAATAAATGAAAGAGTATACCAATGTCAGCACTGCCAGGGTATCGGAGGATTCACACCTCCACAAAACCTTCATTCTGAAGCCCTCCCCTCCCCACGCCCCATCTTCCACTCAGGATGTTTTTTTAATATTGGAGAAAAGCGGGGTGGAGACAAAAGAGAGGTAGGCAGACACGTGCTGGCCCCCAGGTCTCCAGCTCTCGCAGCTGCCCAGAGATTCTACCACAGACATGGTGACCCTCCTCCCAGGGCATCCTCTGGTTTGGAAGGGCCGGAAAGCCAGACAGCGAGGCCCCTGGGAGCAGCCCTGGCCCGATGGAGGCGGGGGCTGCCGCCTGAGCACCCAGTCTTCCTCCCTCCTCCCTCCGCCTGCCCAGGCTCCCCTCCCAAACGTGACCTAGACCCACATGATTGTCCCTGGGGCAGGGGGGCAGCTTCCCGATGCACCCAACCCCAGAAGCAGTGTGGAGTCAGTAAGAGGCGGGGGTGGAACTGAGAGCTGCGTGGGCAAGAGGAGAGGCTGGTTGATGGTGAGGCTCTGCCGGCAGGACAAAGAGAAGGACGGCCAGCCCCGGCGTTTCTGATCCCCCAGAGGCAGGGAAAGAAACGACCTCCTAACGGAATCTTGGTTCATGAATCATGATTCCAAACACTAAGTCACCGAGTGAGCTACCAAATTCCTGAGAATCCAGAGATTATAAATACAAAAAAAAAAAAAAAAAAGCGCAGTTATCTTTCAAGGAGCAAGTTCCAGCACTCACAGAAAACGCCAACGTGAAACTTCTCGACCCATCCTGAGGACGGCACGATATCTCGACCCATCCTGAGGACGGCACGATATCTCGACCCATCCTGAGGACGGCACGATATCTCGACCCATCCTGAGGACGGCACGATATCTCGACCCATCCTGAGGACGGCACGATATCTCGACCCATCCTGAGGACGGCACGATATCTCGACCCATCCTGAGGACGGCACGATATCTCGACCCATCCTGAGGACGGCACGATATCTCGACCCATCCTGAGGACGGCACGATATCTCGACCCATCCTGAGGACGGCACGATATCTCGACCCATCCTGAGGACGGCACGATATCTCGACCCATCCTGAGGACGGCACGATATCTCGACCCATCCTGAGGACGGCACGATATCTCGACCCATCCTGAGGACGGCACGATATCTCGACCCATCCTGAGGACGGCACGATATCTCGACCCATCCTGAGGACGGCACGATATCTCGACCCATCCTGAGGACGGCACGATATCTCGACCCATCCTGAGGACGGCACGATATCTCGACCCATCCTGAGGACGGCACGATATCTCGACCCATCCTGAGGACGGCACGATATCTCGACCCATCCTGAGGACGGCACGATATCTCGACCCATCCTGAGGACGGCACGATATCTCGACCCATCCTGAGGACGGCACGATATCTCGACCCATCCTGAGGACGGCACGATATCTCGACCCATCCTGAGGACGGCACGATATCTCGACCCATCCTGAGGACGGCACGATATCTCGACCCATCCTGAGGACGGCACGATATCTCGACCCATCCTGAGGACGGCACGATATCTCGACCCATCCTGAGGACGGCACGATATCTCGACCCATCCTGAGGACGGCACGATATCTCGACCCATCCTGAGGACGGCACGATATCTCGACCCATCCTGAGGACGGCACGATATCTCGACCCATCCTGAGGACGGCACGATATCTCGACCCATCCTGAGGACGGCACGATATCTCGACCCATCCTGAGGACGGCACGATATCTCGACCCATCCTGAGGACGGCACGATATCTCGACCCATCCTGAGGACGGCACGATATCTCGACCCATCCTGAGGACGGCACGATATCTCGACCCATCCTGAGGACGGCACGATATCTCGACCCATCCTGAGGACGGCACGATATCTCGACCCATCCTGAGGACGGCACGATATCTCGACCCATCCTGAGGACGGCACGATATCTCGACCCATCCTGAGGACGGCACGATATCTCGACCCATCCTGAGGACGGCACGATATCTCGACCCATCCTGAGGACGGCACGATATCTCGACCCATCCTGAGGACGGCACGATATCTCGACCCATCCTGAGGACGGCACGATATCTCGACCCATCCTGAGAACGGCACAATATCTTGACATATCCTGAGAACGGCACAATATCTCTTCCGGGGTATTTCTGCCCCAAATGCATAACCTCCATCTAAAGTGAGGAAACAACTTCCCTGGCGGTCCAGTGGTTAAGACTCTGTGCTCCCAATGCAGGAGGCCCAGGTTCAATCCCTGGTCGGGGAACTAGATCCCACAGGCCGCGGGGCAACTAAGAGTTCGCATGCCACAATTAAGGAGCCTGCGAGCCACAACTAAGACCCGGCGCAACCAAATAAATATTTTTAAAAATAAAAAAATAAAGTGAGAAAACATCAGACAAATCCCTGACAATTCCCTGGAGGGAATAACTGATGTGGCTCTTTGAAACTGTCAAGGTCATGAAAGGTAAGGGGACTAAAGAAACACAACAGTTTGAGAAAACAGTTTAGTTTGACAACAAAATGTAATAGGGATACCAGGCTGGACGCCGAACCAGAAAACGGCATTAGTGGGAGAAATGGCGAATTCCAAATAAAGTAAGTACAACTGTGTCAGCGTGAACATCCTCTTTGGATCACAGCCCTGTGGTCACACCAGATGTCAACATCAGGGGAAGCTGGTGAAGGACACACGGCACCTCTCTCCTACTTTTATAACATTTTTTAAGGTTAAAATTATTTTAATGTAAAGGCTAAAAGCAAAAGAACAAAACAATGTTCCCTGCAAATGATTAACACTGTCCAAAGCTGTTCTAACATAAGGACTGTAAATCATAATTGGAAAAAACTTGCTGGATTGTTTCTAGTGAAAAGTGAAAAAATGGGGAAGAAAGCACTACCTGGTCTACTTTTTTCTAATCACACAAGCTGGGGCATCCGCAGAGCATTTCTAAGTCATGTTTAGCTCAATCCTGGAAACGCTGTTTCTAGGGTGTTGTTTCTACAAGGTCCCTCTGAGATGCCTGGGCCCGTGGATAAACAGCTCCATGCAGACCCAACACTCCACTGGCCAGCCCGAGTTAAACAGCAGTTTCGAAGAAAAGAAAAACACCAGACTTGCCCAAGTGGTGGTTAGTGTGCCCCGAAACAGCACATTATCGCCCTCGAAGTGATGAATTCAGAAAAAAAAATTGACAACGTCCACTTTACAGTACATCTGGGTCTGTTGTTCTCACCCATCTGAGGCTTCACAGTTACTGACATAAAAGGCAACAACGACCTGCTGTATAATAAATAAATTAATAAAAAATTTTTAGGGGCTTCCCTGGTGGCGCAGTGGTTGAGAGTCTGCCTGCCGATGCAGGGGACACGGGTTCGTGCCCCAGTCCAGGAAGATCTCACATGCCGCGGAGCAGCTGGGCCCGTGAGCCATGGCCGCTGAGCCTGCGCGTCCAGAGCCTGTGCTCCGCAACGGGAGAGGCCACAGCAGTGAGAGGCCCGTGTACCGCAAAAAAAAAAAAAAAAAAAATTAAAAAGGTAACAACGGTTACAGGTTGTCCTATTTCTTACTACGTAACAAATATCCATTAAATACCTCCTGGATAGAAGGCACTGAAGCTGCAAGGACAAACAGGACCCAGACCCGCCCTCAAGCAGTGTTTATATTCCAGCAGACAGTCATGTTATACTGGAAAGCTCTATAGTAGAGGAAGATGCAAAGTATTTTTGTAACATGGGGGAGAGAAGGATTAGCCCAGGTGGAGAGGTCAAGTAAGGCTTTGAGGAATGAGTAGGAGTTTGTCAGGTATAGAAGGCAGTGTGGGCTTGTGAAATCTCATGACCCGTTCACGAGCCGAGGGTGACTAGAACGTACAGAGAAGCAGGAAGTGGTGGGAGAGTCAAAAGCATTGGCCCAACGTTAAAGAGTGACCTTCATTAGAATTCCTCAGAACACGTAATAAGATAACTTTTAAAATATTAATTCTCACCACTGCTCTTCAAGATCATACGAAACAGAGATACTTTAGTGATCGTAATGTTTAAAATGCAGCAGAGGGCTTCCCTGGTGGCGCAGTGGTTGAGAGTCCACCTGCCGATGCAGGGGACACGGGTTCGTGCCCCGGTCCGGGAAGCTCCCACATGCCGCGGAGCGGCTGGGCCCGTGAGCCATGGCCACTGAGCCTGCGCGTCCGGAGCCTGTGCTCCGCGATGGGAGAGGCCGCAACAGTGAGAGGCCCGCGTACCGCAAATACACAAAACAAAACAAAACAAAAAATAAAATAAATAAAATCAAATGCAGCAGAGAACCATCAGAGGAGCAGAGTGCTCATCAGTAAAGAAGTTAGAAAATTAGCCCAGCTTTTGTGAGCGCCCCCCATCATATTAATTCTTGGCTTTTTCACTTAAGGGAACTGCAGAGATTCACAACAATCCCTAGCTTGACTATGGTCCTGAAAGCCTCATAAACTACAGAGAGCTACTTCAGAAGGACCTACACACAGACAGAAACACACATGAAACCACACTTTTGAACAAGAACGTTTGACCTCAGCAGAGAGGGTGCTCTCGATCCAAGGAGTTCTGCTTCGACATCTGACCCTATTTGTTTTGGGTTCCGGAACCTCTTACCCCGTCCCACTAAGGCCTTTGAACATGAAAACCCTACAGCTGAATCACTAGTTTCACTTTCTGACATCAATGAGCCTTTTATATTTTGAAAATATCCTCTCTTCCTGTAGGAAGAACAAAGTGTGGATTGATTGTCTGAGCATCTTAGCATCCGTCAGAGCTCTTGACCTTCCCCGAATCCAACACCGTATTCAAGGGTAACAACGGCTGGAATATAAACTAACTCTAACCTAGACTACTAGGCTTGTGTTTACCAAACACAAAATTGAAGGACCTTTTACCCCTACAAATATACACGTGAAAACCAAAGCAGATGGCTTTAACTTATGGCATTTGCAGCCACAGGTTATTAGAATCAGAAAGGGCCTTAACAGTGGTCTATACCCTGTGGGTTACAGACTTTGGAACAAGTACAGTTACGTCAATAAAGCAAATTGTGCTACGTGACATAGCTAAGCAGTGCCAGAACCTGGAAAAGCCTGAGCAGCTGACTCTTTGTAGAAGGTGTTTTCTACCTTTCCAGATGGCCAGAGTTTAGTTTTATAGTTCCGGTGGTTAGCAAGCAAACAGTATTCTGACATCTTAACAATATATGTCTTTAAAATCCAAATCTAAAATTTTAAAAAACATGACTTTCTGCAGTACCTTTGATGTAACATATGGCAGTGAAAGAACCTCTTGCTGGAAGGTGTCCTCCCTCTCTCCCCAAAATAGGGTGAAGTCCTAACCCCTGTGAATGTGACCTTACTTGGAAATAGGGTCCTTACAGATGTAGTCAAATTAACATGAGGTCATACTGGATCGGGGTGGGCCCTAATCTGACTAGTGTCTTTGTAAATGTCGACAGAGACCCATAAGGAGAACACCGTGAAGAAGGAGGTGGGGATTGGAAGGATGCACCTGTAAGCCAAGGACACCAGGATTGCTGGCAACCAGCAGAAACTGGGAGAGGCAGGGAAGGGTACTCCCCTGGAGCCTTTGGAGAGAGCTGTCTCCTGATGCCCAGGAAAACTGGGTGATTTGCCTGAGGTCGTACAGTAAATAAATAAGGACCGAGCCAGAGCGAGAACTCAGGCCGCCTGCTCGCGTCCTTTCTCCCACAGGGCGGCATAAACCAGGCTTGCGTTTGGCCAGCCACGCAGACCTGACGACTGGTCATGCTGGCTTCACTCAATAGAGGTTTATTTCTCTCCCATAACAGGAGATTTGGAGAAAAGCCACCCAAGGCTGACACGGCAGCTCCGTCATGTAACCAGGTTCCAGGTTTCTTCTATATCCCTGTTCTGTCACACTTGGCAAGACGGTTCCCATCTGTAACTACCAGCTCTGTGTCCTGGGGAGAAGGGCAAAGGGCAAAGGTCAAAATGATCCCTGGCAGTTACTTCTCGGAGAAGCTTTCCTGCATGCCCTGCCCAGGGGCTCCATCTGCATCTGATTGGCTGAAACGTGTCACCGGGTCAGTCGTAGCTGCAAGGGAGTCTGGGAGGCTGGGTGCCTGAAGTGCACATTGCTGCCCTGAACAAAACCTGGGCTGTTACAAGGAGTGGACGGTGGGCTGTGTTTGCTCCAGCTGCCGACGCCTCAAACCTGCCTTCCGCTATTTCATGTTGCCAAGTAACAGTCATCTCCTTGTCCCCTCTCACCCCAGTTCCCCACCCACCACCAGTGTCCCGATACACCAAGACAGCCAAGCTCCACGGTTGTCGCTCCTGTTTCTCAGCAAAACTTCTATTTTCCCAGAGAAGGGTTCATAAAGTAATTAATATGACCACGTGAAAGCTGTGTTCATCCTGGATTTTCTGTTACACTTCCCATTTCAAGTCCACGGTCCTGTGGTTCTCATGAACAGTTGGGATTTACGTCTTGTAAATCCCAACATTTCAGCATCCAAACTGTACCTCCTAGATGTCTGGAAGTAGCACGACGCCCCTTTATCCTACATGTCTGGATTCTGAGCCATTGACCCTACCCTCCAGGTGCTCTGTGTCTGGATGGGAGACATCCCGGGTCCTGGCCAGGTGAAGTGGAGGGACATGGGTGTCTGCAGGAGTCCAGGAAGAGGACCGTTGATGGGATAAGGTATGCACAGCATGTGGTATGAATTCTCTCTCTTCTTTTTTTTTTTTTTTTTTGCTGTAAGCAAATGCAGAAGAACTTAAAAACCCAAGTAAACTTTGGTTTCTTCAGAGCAGCCACTAAGTGGACTTTAACAATGCAGCCTTTGTTCAAAGCATTCCTTTGCAAATGCAATTTGTTCAAATGCAAGTCCTTTTCTGAATTACTTTCAAGACTATATAAAAATCTTTGGAATTTTTCTCACTGGAAAATCCTTGTCCCTTAGGATGGGTTTTATTTTCTGGACACAGGGGAACAGAGGGACATAGGGAGACAAATACGTGAATCAGGATAGAGCAGGTGAGCAGCCCTGCTAAGAGCTCACCACGGCTATCTTGTAAGAAGCTTATCTGCAGAGAGGCCCCGCTCCTTAGATCACATATGCAAAGCCCACAGGGAAGAAAGTAAAACATTCAAAAGGCAGTGGAAATTTGAAGAGGCCTTTATTTAAGTCCAGGACAATGGTGTGTTTACTGGGTCTGTGGATTTCTGTCTTTCTGGTCAGAGGACAGGTGTTTAGGACTTCACACGTGGTCCGGGTTTTATCCTGAGAAGCTGTTAAACCTTCTGCACCAAGAACCTTCCCTTATGTCCTCAGCGTCGCGGGTGTGGAAGGATTCACGGGGCAGGAGGCCTCCTCTCAGCTTCTGACCTCGCCTGATAAGCAGCTTGCCCTCTTGACACCCAGTCGTGAGGTGAAATGTGGCCCATGAATCAGCAAAGTCATTTTCCCCCCACGTGCTTCCAGAGTTCTCATCAGCTCCACTTTGCTCATCTCTGACCTTTCGCCCTTTTCTCTCCTCTGTTCGTGTTTTCCCTCCTCCCAGCTGGATCCCGGGATGGTGGTCTGAGCCCTGTCTGCTGTGTAGTGTCCTTTTCACCCACTTATGGGCGGGTGTCCGCACGGCTCACACCGGACACTGGGCAGCTTTTTCCTTCCGGCTGAGGAAGCTCGGGGCCCCACTTGGTCACCAGCACCGTCGTCCTGTTTGTGCAAAGCCGTCCTCTGCTGCATCAGCCGGGGGCTCTGAGTGGACTTAGGCTTCCCTGGCACGACTCCCTCACACAGTGCGAACACACCTCCTCCAGCGCCTGGCCCCAAGCAGGGTATGAGGGCGGTCTGAGGGTGCACTGCCAGCACAGGGCAGGAAGCAAAATTCCTGAAGGGAAGGGCGGGGTGGGCAGCCTCCGGGCACCTCACCCCCTCTTTGCACTTCCCTATGATGCCGGGGTGTCGGAGGGGCCCCAGGTGAGGTTTTTATTTTTTTTTAATCTTTATTGGAGTATAACTGCTTTACAATGGTGTGTTAGTTTCTGCTTTATAACAAAGTGAATCAGCTATACATATACATATATGGAAGCAACCTAAGTGTCCATGACAGCTGAATGGATGAAGATGATGTGGCACATATACACAATGGAATATTACTCAGCCATAAAAAGAAACGAAACTGAGTTACTTGTAGTGAGGTGGGTGGCCCTAGAGTCTGTCATACAGAGTGAAGTAAGTCAGAAAGAGAAAAACAAACACCGTATGCTAACGCATAGACATGGAGCCCAGGTGAGTTTTGCATACGGAAAAGACCACGGGTCATCGCGAAGCGGCACAAGGCGCCCCAGGCTGGGGCTGCAGGGTCCTCCAGGGCCCGGACCTCTGGCCCAGGGTCTTGCGATTTTCACCCGCCCCTCCCTCCGGTCCCAGAGCTGCTGTGTGGTCCCCAGTCCGAGGAGGGGTCACAGGCAGCCCGGCATCGGCCCCGCTCACCAGGCAGGAAGAGGGGCGCTGGGGTTAGTTCCTGGCAGGAATTCTGTGAACAGTACGTTGTGTGTTCTGAGTGATAAACACATGTCCATCATGCAGCCCTTGGGCGCACACACTCAGGACACAAAGCACACGCGGCCAGAGATCCCTGCTGGGGTCAGAAGCCGCCAGCTCTTCCTTTCACCCCAGACCTGGAGAGCCCTCCTTCTGGGCTCAGGGCTGTGAAGGGCTGTGAAGTAGGACAAATCCAGCTCTTCCTAACTTCAGGCTCAGGGCTCCAGCACAAGCCAGGCCTAAACTTCCGGCCACACCCTCAGCACGCCTACAGACCAGCCCCAATCTGTGTTTTCAGCAGATTTCTTTTTCTTAAATCCTGAAACACAAAGGGTTAAAGGATCTACCTGGGAATTTAAGGATTAAAGTCAGGTGCGGATTCCCGTCCGCCCCCCAACCTCCCACAGGACAGATTTCTCCCTGATCCTTTGATCACTGGATGTTCCCCTGACCCCCACCGTGTCACCATGTCACCGAGTCACTGAGGGATGGGAAAGCGGGCCTGGCACCGAAGTCCACACAGGCCCTCTGACGTCAGGCCCCGCCGGACTTTGGCTCCAAGGCCCGCATTGCAGAAGCCACCCCTTCGAAATCAGTGGTCCCTCGAGGGTCTCAGTAGTGGATGGCTCGGCCGCAGGCCGACAGCGGAGGGTGACTGTTTTCCTGGTGCTGAGTTTATCTCACGTTTGCAGGGGGCGGATTAGACGGGTGCTCCACTGCAACTTCCCTGTAACCACTATCGTCCTAAATAAAGAAAAGAATCTGATTTTGGCTGGCAGAGAAAGTTTTCAAAGTGGTCAGCTCATTTGCTTTCCTACCAGCTTTTAAAGAGCAACGTGTCGTGAAATGTATTAAAAACGTAAGCATGAAATTATTTCATAAATAAGGTAAACTAAAGGCTAACCTTTCATTCATATTTTCAGTAGGAAATAAGCAGGTTCTTAGAATAGAAGGTAGGACATCTTTAAGCTTAAATCCTCTTTAAATATATTTTTTTGCTCTGCTTCCAGGAATCCTGTTGCCAAAACAAGCCCGGATGTCACACCAATGGTGAGGTGTAAAATTGCAGATTCCTGGGCCCAGGAACAGCTGGTTCCCAGAGCCTTAGTTGGGGACAGCAAAGCACAGGCTAACCAGTAGCGACCTGAGGCCCAATGGACTTTGCTGTTTGCTCTGCCCACTACTGAATTACCTGGGCTTTACCCTTGTCTCCAAACAGCTACCAGAAACCAGAAAAATCTGGCCAGGCATGAGGTTAGAATACATTAAAGTTGCTGCTTCAGAACAGTTTGGAAATCTTTACGGAGCAGGTTAGGCAGGTTCCCGAGCAGAAGGTCATTCCCCTGCCGGGCCTGACAAGTGCACGTATGCAGTCACCCCACAGAGCACAGGGAAATGTCTGATCGGCCACCAGGGAGCCCAGTTCTAAGGGCAAGGGCCCTGGTCTGGGACACAGCCCTACAGGGCCGCGTTACTCCCTAACACCCCAGGCCCCCGCGGCATAACAATGATTTGTTAGAGGTTCCATCCACCCAGAGCCTCCCCCCCGCAGCAAGAGCCCCTGTGACTTCAGAGAAAACGCACAGACATCAGAGACAGCGTGCAGGGGTCAGCAAGAAGCCCCTGGATGCAAACTCATTGGGGGAGGAAACGTAAGAAACGGATAAAGCCATAGTTGTTTTGTATTCTCTCTCCATCTGGGACGTACCACTGAAATGTACAACATTGCCATCTTTGAATACACTGTGCTTTCTATTCCATTCCATTCCAACGTTACACTTGCTGGCAAGTCAGTGTTTCGTGCCCTTTCCAGCACCTGCCTACTGTTCAGCGAGCACTGATTGGCACGTACTATGTGGACGGGATGCACCACTGCTTTGTGGCTAAACAAGATGACTGCTCTCCAGAAACGTTCAAGTTCCAGGCTTGACAGGCTCTCAACTGGACCAGAAGTGACGGGTCACAACAGCTCTCATCTCTGGAGCCCTTCCCGAGCCGCGCGGCTTCTGTTTCAGCCTACAGCTCACCTCCTCCACCGGGCTGCATCCCTAGAGGCTGCCTGGAGTGGACTACACCCGGGCTTCCATGCCCTCGGGCTTCTGCTGGGTTTGCACAACTGGGAGCCCAGCCAGAAGGGAAGGAGGGAGGGAGGGAGGAGACAAGGAGGCCACGGTCCCTGCAAGGCAGCCCTCTCCACCTCCGGGTCTGCGAAAGCCCCCTCCTGGGGCTGGTGCCTCCACGGCCACCAGCCAGGGCGGGCGGGCCCTGTGGCTCCCCTACCTGGTGAGTTACTCCTTTCTGACACACTCTTCATGTCAGCCCCTCCCGCCAGCCCTGGCTGGCATTTCTCCCGTGACTTTGGAGTTACTTAATTAAATCCTCAAACAGCACAATGAGGTAAGTATTATCAACTTCACTTTACAGACCCTGCAAGGGAGTCTCCGGAGGGTTAGGGGATCTCCCCAAGACCACAGGTGAGACAGTGGACTTGCTGGAATTCAAGCCCATTTCTGTTTGGCTTTACAACCTCCGGTTTTCCTGATAATCGAGAAAGAGAGAGAGAGAGAGAGAGAGAGAGAGAGAGAGAGAGAGAGAAGATTCGTGGTACAGATTAGTGAAGAGCCGGCAAGTTAATAGTGAAATAATAATGCCCATTTTCTGGTCTCCTTCCCTGATTCTGTCCAGGGAAACTCCAGGCTGAACACCAAATATCACTGGCTTCAGAAAATGACTCAAGCCCAACCTTTCCTGAGGAGGAATCTGTCAGCCGACTGGCTGGTTGGAGTGTGGCAGCAGGGAGACCACTTTGAGCCCCTCACTGCGTTTCTGGTTAATTTAATGCTGTGACAAGCTGTGTCACAGGCCTCAGGCTGCACCCCCCAACCCCCGGGGGCCCCACCCAGACCAAGCACCCAGCACCACAGCAGAGACCCAGTGGCCCTGCCCCACTGCCTGCCCGGGAGAGGCAGCCCCGCAGCACGCGGGGGTAGAGAAGGGAGCGGAACTGCAGCGGGACCAAACCATAGACTGGGGGCGGCAGGGAGGATGCTCCGCACATCACTTCTAGGCCAAGGCTGCCCTGTCTGTACCCGGTCCGTCCCCGTCTCTCCAGGAGCCGCAGGCCCGGCCTGAAGCAGAGCTGGAGACAGTTGCTCTCAGCTGCTGGGAGAGTCATCGCTGGGAAAAGGGGATGTTTGAAATCCATACTCTGGAGCGGGCTCACTTTCCCCTCCTGTTGGTCCTTCATTTATTCGGCCAATGAACCGGCCAGATGTCTAAGCGGCGTCTACTATTTTCAAGGAGAGCGCTGGGCTTCCTGCATCCTTCTCCCACCTCCTGCACCCTTTTCCTGGGTCGACCGAAGCACTTCTACCCCATCTCCGGCTTGCTCTTCACCTCTAAAATGACGCCTCCCCTCCTCCCCACTCCCCGGCAAGACAATCTCCATCCCTGGAATCTTGAACCTCTTAGCCATGTGTAAGGAAGAAATCCCCTGGTTACTAGCTCAGCTAGGTGGCCTGACAGCTCTCCTGAACTCTCCCCGGCTCCTTAAACCAACTGGACCTCTAACTGGTGACCATTACGGAAGTTTACATTGCTCCCTGGGTCCCGGCAAGGGGTCGCTGCATTCTCTACCTGTGCTGGAGGAGGAATATGGAGAACCCCTCACCTCACCACAGCTTGACCACTCACCCGCTTCTGTCAAGAGGCAAACATCTTCCTCTCATCCTGTCTCCCCTCTGCCCCTTCCCTGGACCCCGAGGCTCCGAATGTCCCTTCCCCAGTGCAGTGAGAGGGCCTGACCCTCATCAGGAACGGAGCCTCCAGACTCGTCTGTTGAAGAATCCAGAGGAGGTGGGCTCAGAGCCACCAAGGGCCAGCTCCAGGGTCGGGGCCTTTACAAGGCCCTCTGCGTGCGCGCTGCAGACACCAGGGGCCTGACAGAGGACGCAGGATGGGCCCTGGAGCCATCTGGGCACAGGGTGCAGAGACCCCACCTCGCACGGCAGCCCCTAGGCCTCGCCTCTGCCTCCACCCCCCACACCCTGTGAATGAGTTTCAGCTCCTTTCAGACCCCTGACCCCATCTAGGGGCTCTCATAAACCTGGTCAGGCAGGCTGGCATGGAAAAAGAAGTTGATACTATCCTAGGAGCATCTGGTCCCTCTGCAAACATCTGGACAAGTCTGCATGGAACGTTAGAAACCAACAAAATGGGCCAAACATTGACTATATAAAAATACACGTAAAAAAAAAAAAGACAGGGCTTCCCTGGTGGCGCAGTGGTTGAGAGTCCGCCTGCCAAGGCAGGGGACACGGGTTCGTGCCCCGGTCCGGGAAGATCCCACATGCCATGGAGCAGCTGGGCCCGTGAGCCATGGCCGCTGAGCCTGCGCGTCCGGAGCCTGTGCTCCGCAACGGGAGAGGCCACAGCAGTGAGAGGCCTGCGTACCGAAAAAAAAAAAAAAGACAGAAGTTGGAGTAACTGGAGCCCCTGCTGTGTGTCACAGGGGACAACAGTAGGATCTGTGCTGTTCAAGACAACTGACCGGAATTTACAAACAGGAGTCAAATGTTTCTGCAGCTTGCAAAAGGCTCATATATCGCCTAATATTCAGGTAGGCTTGTCTGCTGGCCTTCGAGCAAATCCACTTCCAGAATGGCCATTTCCACCAGAGTCTGTAAGGCAGCACAGCGCTCTAGGAGAGGGTCCACCCTCATTTGGGAAGGCCTGCTCCCCTGGAGAGGCAAGCCCGGCGTGGCTACGGTGCCTGTCATCTCACGGGCGGGGAATGAGAGGGATTCTTCACCATGTGGTTAAAACACCCCAAACACGCGAAATAAAAACTTTAAAACCCCCAAATCAGTTTCTCATCAGCTGTTTTCCCTAAAAGAACTCAGACAACTGATTTCTTGGTGACCTTACATGCTTTCTGATGCTTCAAGACTCAGCCCTGAACAGGCTGGGCCTGGTAAGGAGGGAAAAGGAGGTTGGTTATGATTCTGAGAGTCCTGGGCTCCGTGCACGCCCGCCAGCATGGACCCTGTCTGCCTGAGGCCGGCCACATGGTACACGGGTCGGATCTCCCAGGCATTTGAGCCATCCTCTCCCAGGGCCCATGTGCCCAGCTTTTCTCAAAAGCCAAAAACAGGAAATCTGTTAAGGAATTAACAATGGTTTTCTCTGGGTGGAGGAGTTTTAAGTGATTTATTTCTGCTTTAAACATCCCTGTATATTCCCCAATGGGCCTTCGTTGCTTTCATAATTAAAAAAAAAGAAAAGCAAGCCTGAGACAACTCCTACTTCCTCTTTATCATTTGTTATCTTGCAGTTTTCTGTCCCAGGAAGCTTCCGCCCACCTTTCATGGAAGCGCCAAGCCTGCATTCCCACTTGTAAGGAGAACGCAGCTAACGTCTCTCTCCGTACACGTGTGGTTCTCTCTCTTCTATTAAACTGTAATTGCCCGGTTGGCAAGGATTCCAGAACACCAGGCAGCCCCTCAGCTCCTAACCTTGCACAGAGACTTTTTCAGCTGATACTTTGATTCCGATTCTAAGCATTTAGTAATAACGACAACATCATCTGGAGTGTTCACGCCGGAATCTGCCTAAGTGCTTCACAAGCATCAACACTGAATCCTCAAGGAACCCTGGGAACTGGGGGCCAGTATGATCCCCATTTCACAGGTGAGACTGTGGAGGCACAGAGCAGCATAGTAATTTGCCTGAGATCACACAGTGAGTGAGCGGCAGGGCCAGAGGTGGAATCCAGGCAATCTGACCCCGAAGACCATAGTTTACGCAGAGACGATGTAGATAAAGTTAACTTACTTTCCTTGCAGCTCCTCCTGCTGCTGGGCATGGGGGGCAGAGGCAAGGGAAGACCACTCACGCCGTAAATCTTCCCAGAAACAACAGCAGGACCAATGTGAGTAACCCAGGCCATGTGCCAGAGCGGCAGGAAGTCTTCTGCATTCTGCAGTGTTTCGCTGCAGTCACACGCCAGTTCCTTGATAATCACTAACTAGGAAATTAAGCAGCAGTCGTAGAATCCAACTTTTGCAGAGAAGCAAACACTCCCAGGAGTTTGCAGGACGGAGGGATCTCGGTGCCAAACACAGATCTCAGCAGGGCGGGAGCCCATCACCTTCCACAGACACACCGACAGCGGCATTCGGTGGTTGCCCCTCCTTGGCACGTTAGGGGCACGTAACTAAGAGGCCACAGGCTGTCTGAAGGGATGCCAGCATTTGATCCCCAGGGGTAACGCTGGCAGGAAGAAATTCTGTCTAAAACGCCTGGGTATTCCGCTCTGGGATGCTCTCCCAAAGCACTCTCCTGGGGACATGTGGACGGACCCGAGCGCATCGGTGGACCTGCCCTCGAGGGTCTCCACTCGTCTTGGGCTTTGAGAGGCTCCCTCCCCGGCTTTGGGCAGCTAGCGCTGGTCCAGCCCTTGGGAGGGCTGGTTACAGAAGAGACAGGAGATACGACTGCCCACAGGACAAGTTGGGATCCTCGGCTAAGTCAGGAGACAGACTGGGGAAAGCTGTGGTTCTCTGAGCAGGTGAGCACTTTCCAGGACCCTCTGTAGAGGCAGCTGCTCGGACCCGGCAGAGGGTGTCACAGATGCCCACCTCAGCGGGAGCAAAAGGAGTCTTGAGAAGCAGCTCTGGGAGCTGCCCCACGAAGGTGATTCCCTCGACACCCGGGTCCACGGGAAGCCACCCACCAGATGCAAAGGCAGGTTTGGTCAGTATTTTTTCTCCCTCAGTATCAATCTGAAGACTTTTCTGTTGAATTTGTATAGGATTCTCAAGTTGTAAACTATTCCTGGGTTTATCCTTGGCAAGGACTTGATAAGAACTTGCAAACAATGGCAAAGAAGAGAACATTGCCTGAGGATCTCAGTTTTTCAATTCAACCCCCCCCCCCCAACGCCTCTCCTGGCCCCCTCCACACTGGCGTGTGACTGTGGGCGTGTTACCGCAACTCTCCAGGGCTCCGCGGTTCTCTCTGGGCCACGGGGATGGGGTTAGTGTCTCCCTGACGGGCTGAGAATTCCACGAGGTAATCCCTGTAAGGTTCTTCCCTCGGGGGCGACCGCATCGTAGGTCCCAAATAAGAGCTGGTTCTCCATCCTGCTGTCATTGTCAGGTATCGAGAGGCAACCAGGTGCAGGCGCCAAGCCAGGGCTAGAGATGGCCAGACGATAATGTGGTCCCTCCCCTCGGGAAACAGTCCAGCACATGGTTCCCAAAGTCTGGTCCCCGAAGCAGCAGCATCCTAGGGACTTGCGGGAAACACCAACTTCCAGGAGCCGCCCCAGACCTACTGCATCGGAGCCGCTGGGGGTGGGGGGCAGGGCCGGCCACCTGCGGTTTACAGGCCCCCAGGTGACTCGCAGCTAAAGGCTGAGAGCCAGGACAGAAGGAATGGCGCGCATCTGACGTGCTTTTTGTCATGATGCTGAATTTTAGTGAATTGAGCTTCCTGTGCTCTGAGCTCCCTTGGTTCCGGAACACACCATGTGTGAGGAATTCACGGACGCCAAGAGTTGCCCAGACACACTTCCGGTAACTACCGTAAATGCACACGGAGACTGGCACACGTGGCCTTTCTCCAACTCTGCATTTTCCTGCTGCAAATGAGGAACAATGGATCACTTAATTAGAGAGAGGCAGGCCCCGCTTGGCAAGCTGAGAGGGTGCGGGGCGTGAGTCCTCTCGGGCATGGAGGAAACGGGATGAGGGGCGCCAGGCAGCCTGGCTCAGACCTGCCTCCCGGCTCCCGGTAGGTCCTACCTGGATCCATGTGCTCTGCAGGACGGCCTCACGACGTGAGGACTTTCGTTCTCTCTTTCAGAGTTTTTAACCAATCAATTATGAGCTGTAGTCGATGTAACACATCAAGCGAATAGCCATCAACACAGACCACCACCGCAGCCCCTTTACGGCCACTAACGCTATTCAAGCCCTTCTAAGTCCCCTTCTGGCAAACGAAAGGGTAAATTTTCCCACGTGAGTTTCATAGGTGGGGTTTCTACGGACCACAATTATAACGTCGAAGCAGAACAAAATATGTGTTACTAGTATTTTTAAAGAATGTGAACAAAAGTCGTTTCTTCACATAAAGACCCTCCAGCTCCAAGCTGTGTCTCTGTGGCCCAAACACGAATGAATGAAGTGAAGAGCAAACTAGGGGCTGCTGAAGCCCTGGTGCGATCATGGGTCTGGGATGGTTTCCTTGCTCTTTTCTCACTTTTTAAAAGGAATTTAAGGACCATTGCAGGGAGCTTCCTTCTGGGGCAACAAAGCTCAGAGAAAAATCACACACTGCAGACAGTTCTCGAGAACTGGAAAATGAACACACCTCTGAGAGTCCCATGATTTGTTCAGATCTGCGCAGTGACTAATCAAATAAGGTGATCCCTGAGGACGAGGAAATATATTTGACCAAGTATTTGATTGTTGAGACTGTGAGAAACTGCAGGCAAGGCTGGGAATGATCCCAGGGCGTAAGGGTCCAGATACGAGGCAGTCTGGATGGCCCAGCAAGGACAGAGGGAGCTGCGGGAGAGCAGCAGGAGGAAGCAGCAGCCTAGACGGGCCCAAGCGGTGGCATCTCCTCACCCCTCGCGCAGCCGGCTGGGGTCCCCGTGTACCGGTAGAGGATTCTCTCTGTCATCAAATCGGCACTGATCTCCCAGTTCAATCCGCAGTGTAGGCTGCTGCTCCACTGCGAGAAGTGCCTGGTGCCGTCGGGTAAGAATTAAAGCCGAGCGGAGTGCTGAGCTCCTCCGGCTGCAGGGACGGTCCGGCCTCGCTGCGAATCCCACCTGCACCCCCTCCGTCTACAAGACAGCAGGCCGGAGGCTCACGCTCGCTGAGACGCTTCACGTTTCTTCATCCGTACGATGGGTGGACACTAGCCACCAGCAGAGCCGTCGTGCTCATGAAGATCCAGTGCCGATCCGGGCACGAGGTGTGGCGCGTGTGCCCAGGGTGTGATGGTGGCAGCCAACCTCCACGACGTCCCCCCACCGCCACCCCGTGTGCTGCCCTCACTGGGGACACGCCGGCCTGTGCCACCAGCACGGCCCTGCAGAAACAGGGGCGGCGTGACTTCTGAGACAAGGTCGTGACAGACAGACACAGCGCTGGCCTGGATCATCCTCTCTGGGGGGCACACATCAGTGACGTGGGGACACCCAGATGGCCTCTTGGAGAGGCCGTGACGTGAGGCACTGAGGCCTCCCGCCGAGAACCAGCGCCCGCCTGCAAGGTGAGTGCGTGAGCATCTTCGATGTGGCTCTGCCAGCCGCGGTCCAGCCCGCACAGTGGGGCAGCCTGAGCCGACCTCTGACATCAGGGCACCTGGCGCTGCAACCACCCAGGTGAGCTGCTCCTGAGCTCCTGACCCCCCAGGCGCCAGCTTATTATTGTCGTAAGCGCTAAGCTGGGGGTAACTTGTTACGAAGGGAGCGGTAACAGTAACCGCCACTCTGGGAGGCTCTTGGAAAACAGGTGATGCTTGAGGTCAGCTCCTCCAGGGCCCCTTCCTGACGAGGAAAGAACTCAAATGTCCTTTAAGAAGTATTTATTTATTTCCACCATCTCCAAAGGGCAGACAGACCTGAGGACCTGCAGGGTCCCTTCGTTTCCCGTGATCCTACCTTGTCTCCTCCCCCGAGAGAACGTTTCTGGAAACTCCTCAGCCACACTCTAGACCTATCCCGGGCTGGGGTTGGGAGGCTTCAATAGCAAAGCGAGAGGAGCTGGACTGACCTCAAGTTGCTTCCAAAAGCAAAAATCAAAACTGGAAGAAACCATCTGAATTCAGAAAAAATGAAACATGACTGAGGCAGCAGTGCTCTTAAAGTCAGAGGGCTGGTGAGCCGGGGAGGGCCATGGCCTCGCGTCTGTGACGTCCTACACACACACACACACACACACACACACACACACACGCACACACACACGCACACACACGCACACACACACACACACACTGAGCTGGCTTCCACAGCCTCATGTACTGGTTTCCAGTCAGTTCTAACACTCAGGAAACAATGAGGAAACACACAGTCAGATCTGATAGACCCCCAGCAAGAGGAACAACAATCCTTCTCTTGTCGACCTTCGAGGAACTGACTTGCAGTCTCTCCAGAAGCTGTTTCTGGGGAGCCCCTGTCCAGCCTCGCTGCCCATCTGACTTAGAAACCTGACCAAGGTCGACATTTGTCCATCAGGCTGCGGCTGACCTGTGCGCCGCTCAGAGAAGCACGAAAGAGAAGTGAAATTTCTCTTGCACATCCAGACTTGTAGGCAACCTTTGCATGACTCAAGCGACCTGTACGAAACAGAAAACCCATAACCCCGGAGAATACTCTGCAAACTGACAGGACTTCCTCCTCGCTTGAGTGGGTGTTTCTATAACTTGTATTATTTCCTTGTCTCATTTAAAAAGGTAACCCAGCTGCTTTACAGAAGTAACTTATTAAACCACCAGCTCAAAAAACAATTGATGTCACCACCAACGATGGTTCGAACGAAAACAACTTTTGCCTAAAATATTAAATAACTGAAGTAAGAATGTCTCGGTACGTGCACGAAGTGGTTTAGTTACAAAACTAAAACTTAAAGTGGACGTGGTCCAGGTCGCCTCTTCAGAAATGTTCCAGGAACACATGAGGGAAGAGGACCAGCAAGTGCCCCAGAGACACCCCAGCTTCTAGGAAGTCAGGCTTCCTCGACTGGAGGTCATCACAGCAAGGAGCCCCTCCTGCTGAGTGGAGTCTGTGAGGACGAACTGTAAAACAATTCTAGAAAGCGTGCAAGGCTATCTGAACCACAGAGGAGGTCTTGGCCGACACAGCCAGAGAAGGAGCACAGGAGGGTAAATGCATGGGTAAGAATTTGCAGCAAGAGCAGCCGACATCATATGCCACAGCCAGGTACTGAAGCCCCGCAGAGGGAGGCTGAGTCTCCGTCCACTGAGGCCAGGAGCCAGGGGAGACTGTGGACCAAGACAGAGAACGCAGCGCAGGACTGAGACCCACAGAGGGCTGTAGTAATTTAAACAGCATGGTGACAGAGATAGAGACAATTACACCAATGGAATAAATAGCAACTCTAAGCCGGTCCCTTGCTCATACCGTCAATTAGTATACGTCCAGGTGGCATCAGAATGTCTGGTTAGAAACCGGTAGGATAACAAATCGCACATGAGATCTGTAACGAGCTGTTTGTGTTTAACAGATCAGAACATTTAGTTCATTTATTCAACAAACAGTGCCTGCCTGTTTCGGTGCCTGGTGCCACACTCGGCGTGGAAATTGCAGTGAAGAGCAAGGCTCGGTGTCCCGGAGCTCGTGTTCTGGCCGGAGACAGACGTGCACCTTCCGTTACGGTGCGTCGTGGTGAGCAGCGCAGAGGGCTAAAGTGCCGTGGGGCAAGAAGCCCAGAGGAGAGAACTGGCCCGGCACGTTCAGGGAGCGAGAGATGTTTAGGCCACACCACTCGGCTCTGTCTGCAAGGCCAGAGGAGAGACACCCGTCCTCACCAGTGTCCTGCCACGAACGTAGTTCAGGTCTGCAGGAAGGCGTGGTGGGCAGGGATGCTTCTGTCCTAAATGAGAACCTTCTGGGGGCCGAGGAGACAAGTGGAAGTGGCCACATGAATGCTGACGGGAGAGGAGACCAGGAACCAGCACTTGGTAAGTCTTCCAGGACAGCGGTCCTTAAGTCATGCAGAAGGACCCAGAGAACTGAAGAGATGAGAATGCTCCTCAACTAACTGGACCAGCCTAGTACAATCTTCACAACAATTCCAAGCAGGGACAGTGTAAACGACAAAGTTACAAGTCACTCGGGATTATGGACATGGGGGCAAAGTAACCAAACTAGGACACTACCAGGCAAATTCCAAAAGTGTATTTTTAGAAAAGCTATGGCCCGAGTAGGAACTGCAATAACGGCTCCACATTAGAAAATTTATGTGTAATTCACCCCATTAAGAGATAAGAGCAAAAACAAAAAGCTTGGTTCATTAGACGCAGCCAAAGTATTTGATTCAGTTCAATAACTATTTCACCACAGATAGTGAAATGTTCCTAGTCTACTGTTAGTGAACTAGGAGCTCAAGAAATATTTATTAATTTTATACGGGGCATCTTTCAAAAATCTAGTGCAAATATTGTCTTTAAAGGTAAAATATTAGGAACTTTCCCTTCAAAAAAAATAAGGAGCAGAGATCTGCTCTTGCTGATTCTATTAAAAATTACACTAGTGATCTAGCCAGCAGACAAGAGAAAGAAGAAATGTAAGGATTGAAAAGAAAGAAAAAGCTGTCATTAACAACAGAGAATGAGAGTCTAAATTAAAAATTCCCCCAAAACCCTGGTATTTATAAACTATTAAACCTAGAAGAGGGTTCTGCAAGGTTGCTGGCTGCAAAATCAATTCATGAAAACCACAGCATTTCCATATACCAGCAACAAACAATTAGCATATGGAACCTCCCTGGTGGCGCAGTGGTTAGGAATCCACCTGCCAACACAGGGGGCACGGGTTTGATCCCTGGTCCGGGAAGATCTCACATGCCGCAGAGCAGCTAAGCCCATGCGCCACAACTACTGAGCCTGAGAGCCACGACTACTGAGCCCGTGTGCCACAACTACTGAAGCCCACGTGCCTAGAGCCTGTGCTCCACAACAAGAGAAGCCACCACAATGAGAAGCCCAAGCACCGCAACGAAGAGTAGCCCCCGCGCACGCAACTAAAGCCCGCGTGCAGCAACGAGAACGCAACACAACCATAAATAAACAAATAAATTTATATTAAAAAAAAACAATTAGCACAGGTCACTAAGAAATCCCATTCACAATAACAAAATTTATGGGTACCTAGAAATAATTCTCAGAAAAGATATATGAAATATTTGTATAAAAAATGATAAAACTTTACTGAATGAAATTAAAGAAGATGTTTTCAAAATGGTGAGATTTATAACATTTCCGGATGGGACGGTTCAATATCATACAGATGGCGGTTTTCTCCCAAATAATGTAAATATCAGTGCAATTCCAATCAAAAGACCAGCAGGATATTTCAAGGAAGTTGACAAGCTGTTCTTAAAATTCACATAGAAAGTAAAGGACCAACGATAATCTTGAAAAAGAAGCATGACTTATTTGAAATGAAGACGTATGATAAGGCTATAGTAATTAAGACAGTATGATAACAGAAACAGAGACAATTACACCAATGGAACAGATGGAGAATCCAAAAGGATGGACCCACATATACATGATAAATTAGTACATGACAAGCGGGCGCTAGAACTTGGTAGAAATAATGGACCATTCAATACGTGATTCTGGGACAAACAGCCATCGTACACGGGAAATTGTATCCATATCTCATAAAAATAACTCTAGCCAAATGAAGACATAACTAAATGTACCAAACTAAAAGTAGAATATATATGACACTGGGGTAGAGGAAAGAGTTTCTCGAATAAGACAAAGCACAAACAATAGAGGAAAAAAATGATAAACTGGTTTACATAAAAATATGGAGTCCACAGGGAACTATATTCAATATCTTGTAATAACCTATAATGGAAAAGAATCTGAAAAAGAATATACATATATGTATATAACTGCATCACTTTGCTGTACAACTGAAACTCACAAAACATTATAAATCAACTATACTTCAATTTTTAAAATATATGGAGTCAACAAAAGCCCCCATGTAAGGGTGGATTCCAGAATCCATGTTGGAGAGAAAAAATCATGAGCATCTGAATTAGGATACTGGCAATAGAGGTGGAATGGATGGAAGATGTTAGAGTTTATTCTCTTGGAATTAGAAATATTTTTCCCTAGTCTCTTTATTTTTATGAATAAAGAAGGAGGCAAGAAGGTTATACTCACAGATAACACAACACATTTCAGCCTTTATCAGCGGTCCCAAAGCCTTGGTGTCGGCTCCCCCAAGCCCGGTGTCAGGTGTGATTCCTCACGCCCTTACCTGAAGTTGGTTATTGACTGGAAAGGTCTGCCCCGCCTCTGTGTACTCTGCTTCACGGGCTATAAAGTTATCACCCCAGTATCACAGGCTAAGGATTTATTCCCTACATCGTTTTCAAGCACCTTGTCAGCAAGGCTGTATTTACTCTGTTTCTATGTCCCTAGGATCTAGCACGGTAGGGGCTCAATAAAGGCCTGATAATAAAAAATTATAATAAATAATAGATATTATAATAAATAATTATAAATAAATAATAAATGGTCATTTACCCCCAAACCCTGCTTCTCCCCTACCTTCCACTGGGTATTAGCCAAGTTGAGGCCTAGATCAGGGTAACAAGTGCTCAGGGCTGCAGATGCAAGGGAAGCACTTGACCTCCCCAGCAGCTCAGGAGGTTCAGGGGGTTTGGAGTTGACCCATGGACTTATTTTAATATTCAGTGAATGTGGACCTAGTTCCCTCAATCCTGGCTCCAAAATGCAGTTCACTCCTCAGGTCTGTCCTCACGTTTCCCTTATTCCTTGTAGCATCCACTGGACAAGGGGGAATGAGGTCTGATCCACCAGCATCTCCCCCCTCTTTCCTGCCCCCTTACCGGCGCTCTCCCAGCTGCGGGCTGAGGGCTCGGGGAGAGCAGGCTTAGACGGCAGGGGACACGGCAGTACTGATTCTGTGGGCTCCCCACTTCCCCTGTGGGCAGCCAGTAAAGGTGAAACCAAGTGCCACGATTCCTCATATAGCTGGAACTAAATAGTTAACAATAGAGTCACAAACTGTTAAAATAATACGATGTTTTTGCCTGTCGAATTTGCAAGTTTAAAAGTATAATGACATCCAGCGTTGGTAGAAAAGTAGTACTGGCCTAGAAGAGGAGTGAGAAACTTATATAAACTTTCTGTAAGGCAATTTGACAATGTGTGTCAAAAGCCTTGAAAATGTGCAACCCTTTCATGAAAAGATGCTCAACATTGCTAATTATCAGAGAAATGGAAATCAAAACTACAGTGAGGTATCACTTCACACTGGTCAGAATGGCCATCATCAAAAAGTCTACAAATAATAAATGCTGGAGAGGGTGCGGACAAAGGGAACCCTCCTCACTGTCGGTGGGAATGTAAATTGGTGCAGCTACCATGGAGGTTCCTTAAAAAACTAAAAGTACAGTTATCATATGATCTCAGCAATCCCACTCCAGGGTACATATCCAGAAAAGACAAAAACTCTAATTTGAGAAGATACATGCACCACAGTGTTCACAGCAGCACTATTTACAATACAATAGCCAAGACGTGGAAGCAACCTAAGTGTCCACTGACAGATAAACGGACAAAGAAGATGTGGTACATATAGACGATGGAATATTACTCAGACAGAAAAAAGAATGAAATAATGCCATTTGTAGCAACATGGATGGACCTAGAGATCATCATACTAAGTGAAGTCAGAAAGCAAATATCATATGATATCACTCATATGTGGAATCTAAAATATGACACCAATGAACTTATTTACAAAACAGAAACAGACTCACAGACATAAAAAACAAATTTATGGTTACCAAAGGGGAAAGGAGGGGAGGGATAAATTAGGAGTTCGGGATTAGCAAATACAAACTACCATATACAAAATAGATAAACAACAAGGTCCTACTGTATAGCACAGGGAACTGTAATCAATATCTTGTAATAACCTGTAAGGGAAAAGAATCCCTTTGACTCAGTGATTTCACTTCCAGTAATGTTTCCCAAGGACACAGTCAATGAGGCCTCAGATGACACTATCACAGACATTCACTGCAGATGATTTTACTGGACCAAAATTTACAGTCAACTTAAACGCCTGGTAATGGGGTGCTGGTTAAGTGCATTACAGTCTATCCATATGATGGAATACTATGCACAAACTGAAAAATAATAATGATGCAGGAAATACTTCAAAAATAGAAAAGCCTCCAAAAGAGTATGTATGGTACGAGCTCGTTTTTTAAAGTGTCCATTAGTTCTCACTCTGATTCCCTACGGCTGACTCAGGACACGTGTACACACACACACACACACACACACACACACACACACACACACACACACTGGAGAGGGGACTGTCATCAGTGGAAGAGAGATTTTCAACCCTTCTGGAAGACAGAGCCAGTGCAAGGGTGTTGATGGTTAAAACTGAGTGCAGTGAGCTGAGGTCCAGGACACTCACAGGAGGCACCGGGATGGGAGGGAGGCGGGCAACCCTTCTGGCATAACCCCGGGGAAGCTCTGGGCTTGGGGCCAATGGGCTTAAAGAGTAAGAACAAGGGAAGGTGCTGAAAAACAGAAACCAGTTGGAAGTCGTCCCGGGGAAACCTCAGCGCCAGTCTCCCCATCCCGCGTGCCATGGAAACCAGCGCATTCATTCCTCCACCCCACAGTAGAGGCTTCTTCTAAAGAGAAGCCAAGGACACTGCCCAGGGAGACTCCCCTCTCAGGGCGAGTGATTCTGCACAGACGAGCAAGTCCCTGCATCCGGCAGGTCCTGCCCAGGTGGGCTCCCCAGGGGGCCACGCACAGCCCAGGCATCCCAGGGATTGACTGAGGCCTCCGTTCTGACAATAAACAGGCCACATCTTACACTGAGGGGTCAGGTCCAATGTTAGAGGAACAAGAAATAGAGGTTTCAGCCTAGGCACAAAGGTGCGAAGGTGACCAGTAGAAGAACTACACATAGTAAGCATTAAAACTGGGAGAAGAGCGCAAATGAACTTCTCTCCTACCAGAGGCTCAAGAGACACCCTGAGTCCATATATGAATGTATAGATAACGAACAAATCAGCATCTTATTTAGAGTCGTGGGCATTGCCACCAAAAGGTCTAAAGCAAACATGATTACAAGAAGCTGCCCCTTCTCAACTCCCTGATTTTTTTTTTACCGTGGACATATATAACTTCAATAAAATTTTAAAAATAAAGGGAAGAGACCGTAATAGAAATGACCACTGTGCTTTTCTACTTCCCATGTGTCATTCAGAGATCCGTAAGCATAAAAATGCTGAGGTCAGCATTCAGGTGCCTTTGGTGAGAGGGGATGATTTTTCTCTGTGAATTTCCATAAACACAGAGCAGACGGCACTCATTTTTAATGTCTTCTGAGAGAACCAGCTTATCTAAATCAAAAGCTAGTGTATTTGCTTCTGTTTTCATTCCTCGCTAGGGCCTCCGTTTTGTTTCTTTTCAAGTTTGGCAAACCATTTCCCTGGCTTCTTGGGACTACACAGTAGTGTGTTTGACTGTGAACGCTCCCCGTTCTGCGTACAGCTTTCACTGCTTCCTGTGTACATAGGAGATTTTCACCAGCAAAACCCAGGTAACTGGGACTGAATAGAGCCAGAGCCTTACCATTTTCTGTCGTGAAAGGGAGACTTCAAAAGGGCATTTGAGTACCCAGCCATTTTGTAATCATCTTGGATTTCACTCTCTCCATCACTTAATAAATCTACTTTAATTTCTAGTATTTCCTTCCCCTGATAGAGCTGTGAAAGCTTTTTTCATTCCCTCCACTGCTCTGGCAAGTGCACATTCCTTCCCCCACTATTTTACTGCCTTTATCTCCCCTTCGCGTTTGTGCCTAATCTGAAGGTTCCCAGAAATATAGCTTTCAGAGAGGAAATGCAACTAAAATCCTATCAGTCGATTCCTCAAATGTTCAGAAAGGCCCGCAGAGGTGTGCACACGGTTACCTTTCGAATTCGCGTTCCCACATTCGCTCAAACGCACCTGATCCACTTTATCTGGAATCTCGAGTGAATTCAGGAACAAGATTTTTCTTTTGTTGTCTGTTTCTCTACAAGCTTTACCTATTATTCCCATTTCTTTTAGCAGGTTCTTGGCTTTAGACCTGCAGCGTGGGGTATGTGTAGAGGGGACCTGGCCCTCACCTTGAACTTGTCTGTGGTTTGCTCTGGAGCCCGAGCCAGCCGGTGGAACTGTTGGGACTCAGACCCAGCGAGACACAACACGGGGACTGTTCTGTGCACGCCGCCCGCTGACCCACGGCTATGCGGGAACCAGCAGGGCTGTCTCCCCTCAACAACTGTTCAACGGACATGAGAGGAGAATCTGTCATGATTCCCACCAACTCCAGTGGTGGAATAGTTCACATTTCCATATACAAGGAAAAGTTGAGGGCAGAGGAAAGATAACTCAGTTTCTAACAGATGAGAGATGAAAGATGGAGAAGATTTCTATTACTTAATATTAACCAGACACTCAGTGGCTCAGATAACAGAAACCTATTTTCTCACAGTTCTGGAGGCTGGATGTCCAAGCTCAAGGGGTCATCAGGGTTGGTTCCTTCTGAGGCCTCTCTCCTTGGAGTGCAGACAGCCACCACTTTCTGCACCTTCACATGGCCTTCCCTCTACCTGGGTCTGTCCTAATCTCCTCTTCTTGTAAGGGCCCTTCCCAATGGCCTCATTTTAACTTAAATATCTTTTCAAAGGCCCCATCTCCAAATACAGTCAGATTCTGAGGTGCTGAGGGTTAAGGACTTCAGCACACGAATTGTGGGGGAGGGGGAAGATCAGCCTGTAACAGAGACCTTTCGTGTTCGTTCCATGTCTATCCTAAAACGCATTCTCTGTAGGCTTATTTTAGCTCATTTCATATACCCCCCTTTTCTCTTTCTATTCCCTCAACATTTATTTATTGAGTTCCCATGACACTGAGTTTCCATAAATATTGATTTTCCTCACACTGTGCTTGGTGCTGGAGATCCCAGGATGCCTCCTGTCACTGAGCAGAAGTTGACATGTAAAAATATCATAACAGCCCAATTAGTACCGTAAAGAAGGGACGGATAACGTTTCCTGGGAGTTCAGAGGACCAGCGACGCCTGCCTGGGAGCAGACAAGTCTGAGCAGAGAAGATGATAAGCAGGAAACTTTTAAAATGATGGCTATGAGTTCATGAGGAAGAGACACGGAGATAACATCGTTCTAGAAAAAAGGAACACAAAGTACTACGTGCTGAAGCCCAACAGGGTATGTACGGCACAGTGGCTGTGAGCAGGGCGGATGGCAGGGCGTGGACACAGTGAAGATGGAGAGGTGGGTGGGGGCCAGGCTAGGAGATTAGGACTTCAGCCAGAGTGAGCCCACTGACATTTACAAACAGTAATTAGTAAATCAATATATTAAAATCTAGTTCTGAATGCTTTCTAGGTTTCTGAGTACTGTCGTCTATTACTGAGCCTTGAGTAATTTTCCTTGCCATCTAGACTCCTAGCTCAGGGACTGCACACCTTTACCTGCCATTTCACTTGCCTTCCCACGCTCCTGTCATTGTCACCATGAGTGAAAACGTGAGTAGATGAATAGGAAGCCTTTTCTTTCCAAGAAACGACCGTCTCTGTGCCTGACGCTTATCCACAAAGACAAAGATGCTCGCATATGTATGTGTATATAAAACACTTTTCCTTAATATGTATATTTAAGGGAAAGTGTTGTAAGGATTTCTGGATTTATGCCTGTTCTCAGAAGTTTCAAATCAGAACTATTTAAAAAATTGAGCGGGTTGAATCCTTCATTTTATAGGCTGATGGAACCAGGGTCCCTTTAAACTAACATGAAGTGAAATCAACATATCCTTTTTGTCAAACACCAAACACCCTTTTCTTTTTATCTTTTTTTTTTTTTTTGCGGTACGCGGGCCTCTCACTGTTGCGGCCTCTCCCGTTGCGGAGCACAGGCTCCGGACGCGCAGGCTCAGCGGCCATGGCTCACGGGCCCAGCCGCTCCGCGGCATGTGGGATCTTCCCGTACCGGGGCACGAACCCGTGTCCCCTGCATCGGCAGGCGGACTCTCAACCACTCCGCCACCAGGGAAGCCCACCCTTTTCTTAAAAAGGCTCCATTGGATCTTTATACTGGTCAACAAAACAAGACTGTGGGCCCACAGGGCCCGTTCCTTACTGGCATTTCTCGGCATTTATGCAGGTGGTGGGCAGCCTCACGCTTGTTGCATATTGCACGGATAAGTAACTTCCTTTATAAACCGTTAAAAGCACAACATTTGTATCTTTCCATTACCCACAGAGCCTGGACTACAGAAAATAGTAACGGCAAACACAGTACCTGGGGCCCAATACTTCATGGACCACGAACTCTTTAATGCTTGTAATAATCTGTGAGGTAGGTGCCATTACTATCTTTATTTTGAAGATGTAAACACTGAGGCACAAGGAGGCTGAGCAAGTTGCCCGAGGAGCGACGACTCGGCAGCGGCGAGGAGGAGTCGTGCCGAGTGTGGCTCCAGGGTCTGGATCTTGATCACACGAGTTAGAAGGTTTCCTGAGTATTTGTTCACACTCCACACATCATCTGAGCCCGGGAACTAGTGACAGGACTGGACCCCTCCGTCCACTCAGTTGCTGGGCGAACTGGCAGCAAAGTGCTGGGCTCCCAGGACAGTGCCTGGCAACGCGTCCCACCGTGGCGCCCAGCTCTGTGCCAGGCGCCGAGCGGTACAGCTGTGCAAGGTCAATAGACCTGTGTGTGTGGCCGGCACGAGGCCACTGACAATGGTCTGCTTTCTTCTCCCTGAGCACCAGCAGATACGTCACCAAAAGGCTTTTGTTTTTATAAATACGGCTCAAAGAGACTCTGAACGGAGAATGGTGGTTACCATAACTTTAAAATTGTTTCTAAAACTATGAAGGATAAATTATAGTTAATAATAATAACTACCTTGATAAATGGCTGGTACTGGACCAAGTGCTTTATTGCACTCTCATTTAAACTCCCCCAAGAACCCTGAGCAGGAGGAACCAGCCTCCCATTTACAGACAGGGAAGGAGGCTCAGGGGTCAAGGTCACACAGCTGCACACGCAGAGCCCTCTTCCTCCCCCGCCTCCTTTTCCTCAGTCCTTTTCTGTCCCCTCCTTTCTCCCCGACCCGACTTCAGACCCTGTCCATTTCGCTCTCCTTATAAATTGAAGTATAAGTGACAAGCAGTAAAATACAACTTATTTTTCACTGTCAATTTTGTTTGGAATAAAATAGCATTGCGGTTACATATTTTCTTTTAGATCCTTATCTCTTAAGATGCATAATCAAGTGTTTACAATGAAATGGTAAGTTGTCTACCTTATATAAAATATTTTAAATGAGGGTATACATTAAACAAAAACAAAAACAGAACATATCTTTATAGTACAGCTCTGTCCCCAGATCTAGGTGGCGACATTTCCAGCACCTAGAGGAGCCCAGCTCTTTGTGTCTATATTTACTGCCTCTTGGAAAGACCATTAAAGTCCTGGTGAAAATTCACATCAAAGCAAGAGCTTCTGGGGGGGGGTCAAGATTCTTCCGGAACATCGGATTTTATCAGCAAAGCTTTCTGTGGCTGAGATGCAGTTGAAATCAAATAAGTTGTTGACCCGCCCAGGTCAGACTTAATTTGGACTTCAGCAGCTAATTTCAATTTCAATTCAATTCACCAGAAGTGATCGTGCATTTCATAAAGCAAGATGCCCAGAGCCCCACTGAGGCTGTGCTCGGACGGGACCCACGACCCAGGAGAGGAGCCTTGGCTCCTGTCCCTCCTGCTTCTGGCTGAGTGTGGAGGTGGCCTGGGGAGGTCCCAGGGCCAATGATGATCACAGGGCCACTATTATCGCTCTTGTGCTTAACTGTGCTATAAACATAGTATAAAACTTGTTCCCCAAAACTGTGCTGCAATTTTTTTTTTTTCTTTTTTTTTGTGGTACGCGGGCCTCTCACTGTTGCGGCCTCTCCCGTGGCGGAGCACAGGCTCCGGACGCGCAGGCTCAGCGGCCATGGCTCACGGGCCCAGCTGCTCCGCGGCATGTGGGATCCTCCCGGACCGCGGCACGAACCCGTGTCCCCTGCATCAGCAGGCGGACTCTCAACCACTGCGCCACCAGGGAAGCCCCCGTGTTGCAATTTTTTAAATGCCTTAAAACTTTCCGTAAGTGTAAAGTAAGGTAACAGATTGCTTAAAAGTTTATGGATACTTTTTTTTTTTTTTGGACAAACAACTTTTAGATTCTATCCAAATAGTTAATCAAATTCAACTCTATCAAATCTCGTTAGACTCTAGAATGAAGATTCTTTGTTAAAGAGATTTGGTAAGTAAGGCGGCAAGTGTTCTTGCTGTTGGAGGATAAAAACATCAGTAGCAGTGAGAGGACTTGCTGACGCAGAGTTGAGCTGAGAGGGAGGTCCACTTCCGGTGTGTTTTTTTTTTAATGGAGCAGGATTATTTAAGGCCATTGAAATTTGAAAGGCTGCAGGAAACAAATGAAGTAATCACTGAGAAGTGCTGAAATCAGCCCTACTTAGAGCAACTCCTCCTCAGCTAATAAGCAGGAGAAGTCGCATGCTGGGCGTGCCGCAGCAGCACGGGGGACGACAACCGTTGCTATTCTTTTCCCCCACAAGAGTGATGAAACGGCAGTTCTGGACGCAGTGCTACATCTATGAAAAAGGATGAAAATTCCCCGCAAAGGGATGTATGCCTGAGTGTGGGGCTTCTCCACAGGGAATCCTTATCTCATTCCTCCCCCATCCTTCCTCCCTGCTCCTCAGACACCACACCCGAATCCCACCTGGAGAACAGATGAGCCCGTTTCTCTGAGCTGTGCGTCACAGAGCAGCCTCTCATGCAAACCTGGAAACACAGCCCCTGCGTTTATTCGGGCGCTGCGAGGAGGCATGGGTTAAAAGGAGTAAAGAAAGACTTATCTGTAGTCCAGGGCGCCAGACGACCTGAACACACGGGGAGACAGTAGTAAGTGCTGATTGTGGGAGGAGAAAATGCATGTGCTTCCACGGTCCTGAGCACGCACCAGGGCTTGTGTGCATGACAGCTGCCCGGGGCATTCAGTCCTGTGGTACAGAGCCCGGCTTCGGGGGCTCCAGCTGGGGGCACAGCTGGCCCTCTCCCGGGAGCCCCAGCTAACACTGTCCTGCATCCTCAACTGTGTGTGGGTAGAGTCTCTCTAACCCCAGTTCAAGGAGAGAACACGACGGGGCTGGAAAGAACCCTGTCCTTTCCCCACCTGGAGAGATTATGAGAGGGATACTGAGTTGACGTTTATCTTCAGAAGGATGTTTCCTGCCACTGGAAAATACCACCGTTTACCAATTTTGTTGGATATATATTTATATTACATATATAATATATGCATATACTTACTTACATATACAGTTACATATAGGTATACATATATAACCTATATGTTTCAATATATTTTGGTATCTGGCTGTTTTGTACTATGTGTGATAAGACAAACCTTGTAAAGTCTGGAAGAGGAAACCACTTACTCAGATACACAGATAACAATGCAAGGAATGAAGGACCACGAAGGATTAGGTAAACATGACACGACCACAGGAAACTAGTAAAGCTCCAATAACTGACCCTAAAGAAATGGAGATTTGTGAACTCTCTGATGAACTCAGAAAAATCCCTTAAAGAAGTTCAGCAAACCATACGAACACACAGGCAACTACATGAACTTAGGAAAACAACACGCGAACGAAATGAGAAATAGAAACATCAGGAACAAACAAACAGAAACCCTAGAGCTGCAGAGGACAGTGGCTGCACTGAAGAATTCAATGGAGAGCTTCGACAGTAGACCTGACTGAGCTGAAGAAGCAGTGATCTGGAAGGCAGACGATCTGGAATCATGCAGTCAGAGGAGCCAAAAGAAAAGAGAATGAAAAACGCGTGAAGAAAGCCCACAGGACTCACGGGGCGCCATCAACAGAAAATATGCATTACAGGAATCTCAGAAGGAGAAGAGGAAGAGAAAGGGACAGAAAGTATATTTAAAGCAATAATGGCTGATACTAATGGGGGAAATGGGTGAAGCTGGTCAAAGGGTACAAAATTCCAGTTCTAAGATGAGTAAGTTCTGGGGATCTAATGGACAGCACGGTGACTACAGTTAAAACACTGTACTGTATACCTGAAATTTACTAAAAGAGTAGGTTTTAAAAATTATCACCTCACACCACAAAACGGCAATTATCTGTTAACTAATCTTATTGTGGTAACCATTTAACAATATATACATATGTTAAATCATCATGCTGTATACCTTAAATTTATGAAACGTTATATGTCAACTGCATCTAAATAAAGCTGAGGGAAAAACCTGTGCAGCAAAGGAAACAATGAATAGAGTGAAAAGGCAGCCTATGGAGGGAGAAAACATTTGCCAACTGTGTATCTGATAAGGGATTAATATCCAGAACATGTAAAGAACTGCTATAACTCAACCATGAGAAGACAAATAACCCGATTAAAAAATGGGCAAAGGACTTAAATAGATCTTTCTCCAAAGAAGATAAACAAAAGCCAAAAAGCATATGAGAAGATGCTCAACATCACTAATCAGCAGGGAAATGCACATCAAAACCACAATGAGATATCACCTCACACCTGTTAGAATGGCTTTTATCAAAAGGACAAGAAGTAACAAGTGTTGGTGAAGATGTGGAGAAAAGGGAGACCTTGTGCACTCCTCGTGAGAATTAAAATGGTGCAGCCGCTATGAAAGACAGTGGAGATTCATCAAAAAATTTAAAAATGGAACTACCATACACTCCGGCATTGCCAGTCTGGGTATATATACGAAAGAATAACAACCAGGATCTCACAGAGATACGTCCACTCCCGTGTACGATGCAGCTTTGTCCACAGTACCCGCCAAGAGGTGGAAGCAACCTAAATGTCCGTCGACAGGTGAACGGATAAACGAAATGGGGCAGAGACACAGAGTGGAATATTAGTCAGCCTTAAAATTGAAGAAAATCTTGTCCTACGCCACCACGTGGATGTACCCTGAGGACGTACGAGATGAAAGAAGCCAGTCACAAAAAGACAAACATGTATGATTCCACTTCCATCAAGTACTGGAAGAAGTCAAATGCAGAGTAACAGCCAGTAGCCTGTGGCTACCAGGGGCTGGGGAGGGAGGGGAAAGCGGGTGGGTTTTCAGTGGGTGTAGAGTTTCCCTTTTATAAGCAGGGAAGTTCTGGAGATCTGCAGTGTGACAACGTGCACACAGCTACACTGCCGTACTGCACACTTAAAAACTGTTAAGACAGTAAATTTTAGGTTGTATGTGTTTGTACCACAATAAAAAAATAGAGTAACTGAATACATAGCATTAAACAGGGTTAAAGGAACAAAAAATATTAAATTTGATGGCAAATAATAAACCATGTAGGTTAGCATTAAAACGTGAAAAAAATCAAGTCCAGCAGGTGTTCTCAAACTGAGAATAAACTTCTTATCCAAAAGTAGAGAATGCTCAGGGCACATCTGTGTGACGAAGTGGTGTGTGTAAGAAAAACTCAGCTTCCTCCTTGGCCCTCTACTACTAGCATAACACTTCTTCACTTCTGGCCATCGAACGCATGGGGCTTTTCCCCATGCTGACCAACTCTCCAGCACCAACTGGGTGTCTAAACTTCAATTCAATTCTGACACTATCCATCTGGAGTTAGCACAGACCCCACTGTGCTAAGGGCTGCATCCCACAAGACTATCCACCCCACTTGAGTCCAGGCTGTCACCTGTGCTTCTGGCCAATTGTCCAAAAATGGGAGGTTCCTACAATCCCCCCCCCTCGGGTTTGGTCACTGGCTAGAAGGGCTCGCAGAACTCAGCACCACAGTTCACTCACTCCATTACCAGTTTATTTATAAGGAAGTCAGAAATGGCCAGATGGATGAGAACACAGGGCGAGGTACAGGGGAAGGGCACGCGGAGCTCCCAGGCCCTCTCCGGGTGCACAACCTCCCAGCACCTCCACCAAACTGGAAGCTCTCTGAATGCCACACTTTACAGATTTTTATGGCGGCCTCATTACCAGGCAGGACTGATTACATCAATAGCCCCTGGTGATTCACTCAGCCTCTAGTCCCTCTCTCCTCCCTGGAGGGCAGGTGTGGGGCTGGATGTCCTAACCCTCCAACCACATGGTTGGTCCCCTGGCAACCGGTCCCCATCCTGAGGCTCCCCGGGACCCCCAGACACAGGTCATCTGGTTAGCATGCAAAAGACACTCGACACAAGGGTTTTAGGAGCTTTGTGCCAGGAAAGGGGGACGAGCAGAGACCAAATACGCATTTGTCATTATGTCACAGTATGTAAACTTTAAGAGCATTTTTTGAAAATCTTATGTATCTGTGAGTGTGAGTAGCGGCGGGGGCGGGGAGAAGGGAATAGATGAGAAAAGGAAAGGACAGAAGGACAGAAGGGTGGAGAAGAGAAAAAAGAATAGAGGGAAAGCAAGGACACAATCAACAGGCAAAATAGAGTCGGGGGGCTCCCCTGGGGGCGCAGTGGCTGGGAGTCCGCCTGCCGACGCAGGGGACGCGGGTTCGTGCCCCGGTCCGGGAGGATCCCACGTGCCGCGGAGCGGCTGGGCCCGTGAGCCGTGGCCGCTGAGCCTGCGCTCCGCAACGGGAGAGGCCACAGCAGTGAGAGGCCCGCGTACCGCAAAAAAAAAAAAAAAAAAAAACAAAAAAAAACTTTAAAAATAGAGTCAGATATTCATAGTGGGCAATGGTTTTCTTTGTACTTTTCAAGATTTTCTAACAGGCGTGTAATATGACATCCTGGGAAAAACGGCTTTTAAAATGTAAAAGGACATCAGATTAGCTAGAGGACCAGAAGGGAGCCTGGGCGGGGATGCCCCTGTGGTCGAGGGGAGCTGGTCCTTGGGGGCAGCGGCTGCACAGGGAGGGGGCACAGAAGCCCAGGACCCCCGAGTGGGGGGCAGCCAAAGGGCCCATGGCCACCGAGGAGCAGAGGCACCAAAAGTCACACTTAACCTGCTGCAGTTTCTCCCGGATTCCCATGGGGATGTGAATTTCCCTTCGAAAGAGTCCACTGAGTCCTTATTACATGTGACTCGTGTCCTCTTATGGTGGCCGTATTTCTCAGTAATAACGCTGCGATATCGTTGGTCACACCAAATAGATGTTTTTCCCCTTCTCAACGCCGTGAAAGCCAGTGGAATGCACCCTTGAAATTACTATCAAAACGCTGGCTCAGAGGGGAGGGGTCCTTGGCAGGAGGGTGACTCTTATCAGCAAAGGTGAGAAGTGTGGGCGGCAGAGAAGCAGGGAGCTCAGGTGAAAACAAAAAGCTGTCCTAGTCTAGACAGAGGCTCTGGAAGAGAAAGGAGAACCGGGGGATTAGAAAATCAAAGTTCCAGTCCCCAGCTTTGCTCCAACGCGTTGTGACCTTTTCATCTTTCTACAGAGCTCAGTCCTCGTAAGTGACTATTAGAGAGGGTTGAGCAGAATCGATCATCTCCGTGTGTTTTCCAGCAGAACATTCTACCAGCACTAGCCAAGGAAATGTAAAAAGTGCCACGTTCTCCTGGACAGAGCTGACAGAGGGAGGGCCGAGAACCAGGTCTCAGCAGCGCGTTTCCAGACACGTGAGCCACAGAAGAGCAAAGCCCTCTGGAAACGAAATGCACACGCTGACGGCAGGACCGGATGGAAAGTTACTTTCCTCTCCTTTAGAGAGCGGGGTGGCACCTCGGAGTGAACAGAGCGTAATCTTCTTAAATGCTGATGCAGTGGAGGAAAGGCATGTCACTTAGGAGAAAGGTTAGCTAAGGAAATTGAAAGATCGTAAATCACAAGAAATTATCTTGTCAGAGACATAGGGCTCTGATGAGGTACTCCTAGGTTCCTTTAAAAACTTTTTTCCTTTATTATAAAAGAAAACATAGAGAAAGCCATAGAAAGCAAACGTCACAGCGCCCTGGCTTAATGAGCTATCGTAAGATGAAGTAAGATGAACACTTTTGTTAATCCGCACCCAGCTTAACACACAGAACCTTGGCAGTTCCATCACAAGGTCGATGGGTAGTGTAAAAATTTTTTAATTTCAGAAAATTTTTTCTTAAAATATAGCTTTCATATTTGCTTTGCTCCCTTCTTTGCTTCTCTTCTTCAGGGATTTTCAGTATTTGTCGGTTGTATCTCTCTTTTGTGTCTTTAAAAATATTTCTCATTTTCTCTCAAACCCTTTTGCAAAAGTCATTCCTTTCATTTCTTCTTTTTCTTAAAGCACAAGATTCTTCTTAAAGCATAAAGAAAATTCTTCCTTCTCACTTTCTCTTAAAGTATCATCTGCTTTCTTTATTGACTCTCAAGTTCCTTTTGGTTGGTTCTTCATTTCTGAAATGACTTTTTATTTCTAATTATTTCCTGTTTTGTTACTTCTGAGTTTTTCCCTTTTACTTTGCAGTCTTTCATGTTTTGTATCACTGTATTAAAAACTTTTAGACTGCTTTGAAATGGAAGCTTCCTTTTGGCTCTGTTCTGGGAATACAGCTTTCTCTGATGCCCTTGATTTTTTCTTGGGTAACTTTGTAGGGACTTGTATTTGGCATTTTCTATTGGCCATTTTCATGTGAAATCAGGTTTCCTGCTCGGCTAGCAGGAGGCCTGGTCAAAGCAGCTCTGGCTTCCCAGAGCTCCTCTTACTTCTTGCACGTGGTATCAACACGACCGACTCTGTCCCTTCCCCCACTTCTGTCTGGACTTTCTCTTTCCATCTCTGTTGTCCCTGTCTTGTTCAAGCTTGACTCCACTGCCAGGTTCCTCCTGAGGGTGGGGCCCTGGTATGCACTGAGGGTGGGGGAAACCTCCCCATTTTCCGCTGCTGTTCTGGGATCTCCCACCACGTTTTCTGCCGACCACCTGTTGGCGCCGTTGAGGTTCTCCTCTCCTTACGTAAGCTGGTCAGGTGCCCGGAGAGCCCCCTCCTCTCCCCATGCAGGTCCTGGTTTTTTGGTGGTTTGGCTCTCCCCGCTCGAGTTCGAGCGACATCTCGCACCTGGTTTTGTTGTAACTGTGGTCCCTGGAGGTGGTTGCTTCTCCAGTCTAGTTGCTTTCTCTGATTTCATGCTGGGATTCAGAAAGATGCAGAGACTCTGCATCTCCCCGGAATCTCTGAGCCAGGAGGAAGCGGTCGTTGGACGAGTCACAACTGAGCTCTGGCTCTTTTCTCCCCAGTTTGACTTTCTTCTCGTCTTCCCATAACCTTTATGTCCTGGAGTTGGCAGACTAGGTTCTCCATTTCCTGACCACTTACTAGCCATGTGACCTCAGGAGAGTTATTTAATTTCTCATTCGTAAGCACCCACCCCACGGGATTATCGGGAGGATTAAGTGGGTAGCGTAAGGTGTTAGCACAATGTGAACTGTCCATGTATAAGAGCTATTAATGCCTCCTCTGTCCACCCCGTTACTCCTGCTGGAGCCTGGACAGCTCCCTCTCCCTCACGCTTTCGGCACGTTTCCACCAGGAAGCCCTGTTAATTCTATCTCCACTTCGCCTCGACTCTGCTGGCACTGTTTCCGTCTGTGCTAGGACTGCTGCAGTAGCCTCCTAACTAGACTCCCTGCTTCCTGCTTTGCTTCCTCTCCCACCACCATCAATCCATTCCACACGAGGCAACCTGAGTGACCTTTTAAAATTTAAATCTGACCATGGCACGCTCTTGCTTAAACCCTTAAAAGCACCCCCTTACACGGGGGACAGAATCCAGAGCTCTTTGCATGGTCTCCAAGGCCCGGCATGATCTGACCACACATAGTGCACCTCCATCTGTGGTCCAGCCACACCGGCTTTCCACCGAGCTCCCTCCTCTGCGGGGCGTGCGCCCTGGTGCTGCCTCTGCAGGGAATGCTCTTCTCTTCCCCATCTCTTCCTGTTTAACTTCTGCTCACCCAGGACTGATCAGTTAAAACACCACTTCACCCCAAGGCCCTTCTCTGACTCAGAGCCTACACAGCGGACAGGGAAAGTTAACCTGGGGGCCAAATTTTCATGTAGGAAAAACCATGTCCCTCCCACCTGTCCAAATCACCTCCTGGTGATTTTCAGTTGTAATACTGCTCTTCTTTATAGCTCTAAATCATAACTTTAAATTCTACATTAATTTGTTTCATGTCTATATCCTTCCCAAGACTATAAGCTCTAGGAGGGCACGGGCTGCATCTCTTTTTTCCTTTCTTGTGTTTCAAGGTTCAGCCTAGCGCCTGGCACACAGCAGATTCACAATGAAAAGTCACTGAACAAAAGCATAAAACCAGGTGTGGCCGGATACAGTGATGTCGATGGTGAGAGCTGAGAGCTGAGCTGGGATGTGAACAGCTGAACAGGTTCTTAGGGGCAGGCAGAGTCACTGTGTTACATTTCTGCTGCGAGAAAGAGCTAGGTCTAGCCTCGACATCTTCTGGGTTCTTGTCACAAGAACATGGTTGAGCTAAAGGGGGTCTGAGAGATGCAGTGTTATGGGTCTGTTAACACGAGACAAGACCCAACTCAAAGGCAGAAATGAGAATTTTTACAATTCAACCAGGCGAAGCACTTCTCTGGGACAGGAAGACTCTTCTGGGACAGGATAGCTGAGACAGTTAACCTGGGAAGCCACATTTTCATGCAGGGAAAGGGACATTACAGGTTCTCTGTTTTGAGCTTTGCATCCCCAGAGGACAGGAGTTTGTGGATAGAGGCAATACCCAGTATAATTTTATTGACTATCCAAGGTGGATTTTAAATTTATTTAAAAATTTTAGTTGTGATACAGACATAGAGAACAAACTTGTGGTTGCGAGGGGGAGGGGGTGGGGGAGGGAAGGAGTGGGAGTTTGGGGTTAGTGGGTGCCAACTATGGTATACAGGATGGATAAACAACAAGGTCCTACTGCAGAGCACAGGGAACTATATTCAATATCCTGTGATAAACCATAATGGAAAAGAATACGAAAAAGAGTGTATATATATGTATAACTGAGTCACTTTGCTGTACAGCAGAAATTAACACAACACTGTAAATCAACTATACTTCGATAAATTTAAAAATTTTAATTGTGATGAAACACACATAAAATTTCCCATCTTAACCATTTTAAGCGTACAGCTCAGTAGTGTTAAGTACATTCACGTTGTCGCACAATGCCCAGAACTCTCTGTCTTGTAAAATTGAAACCCTGTACCCATTAGACAACAACTGCCTATCTTCCCCTCCCCTCGGCCCCTGGCAAATACCATCCCACTTTCTGTTGCTACGAGTTTGATTAAGCTCCTCATATAAGTGGAATGATGCAGTCTTTGCCATTTTGTGACAGGCTTATTCCTCTTAGCATAATCTTTTCAACCTTATCCACCTTGTAGTATGTGACTGAACCTCCTTCCTTTTTATGGCTGAATAGTATTCCACTGTACATGTAGACCACATTTTGTTTATCCATTATCCATCAATGGACACTTGGGTTGCTTCCACCTTTCAGCTGTTGCAAATAGCACTGCTATGAATGTGGCTGTACAGATATCTCTTCAAGACCCTTCTTTCAATTCTTTGGGGTACATATC
The DNA here is from genome assembly GCF_964270905.1 of Leucopleurus acutus. Taxonomy (NCBI): domain Eukaryota; kingdom Metazoa; phylum Chordata; class Mammalia; order Artiodactyla; family Delphinidae; genus Leucopleurus; species Leucopleurus acutus. The sequence continues at coordinate 3,111,797 of NC_139160.1, forward strand.
TAGAAATGGAATTGCTGGATCATATGGTAATTCTATTTTTAATTTTCTGAGGAGCTGTCATACTGTTTTTTCATAACAGCTACACCATTTTACGTTCCCACTGGCAGTGCACAAGGGCTCCAATTTCTCCACATCTTTGCCAACACTTGTCATTTTCTTCCCTTTCTTTTCTCTCTCTCCCTTCCTTCCTTCCTTTCTTTCTCCTTTGATAATTCTAACGCGGACGAGGTAGTAAGGTGGTTTTTACTTTATGAGTCTGCAAAGGCTATCACAAACGTGAATTTTGCTTATTTATTCTGAACTAGTTTAAGCATACTGAAAGGAGCAGGGACTAACACAGCGAATGTCTGTGCGTCCACCCCTCAGCCCTGTCAGACGCCAGTGCTCTGCCGTACACGCCACCCTCCCCGCTAGGCTGTGTGCTGCCATTCTGAGAGATCTTGTGGTGGGAGATTTTTCAAGTTACATGATTCTCCTCAAAAATGTTCATGTGTTTTTCACAATTACCTGAGCAAGCAGACATATTTATTCTGTATCACTAAATGCACCAGCGGAAAACGGGTCCAAACCCGGGCGTTCCACACTAACCCGATCTCCATCCACTGGACACCACACACTCCCAAAGGCCTCGTGGCCATGTGGCCGGAGGGACACAGATGTTGGTGGGGTTGAATTGTTGCGACAAAGCAGTGCTTTGGGACAGGCTGGGATGGCAGCTTGGCAGCCCACGTCAAGCTGTTTGTGCTCTTGTCCCGAAGCTTACAGCCCGGGTCCGTTCCAGAATTTCCCAGGTGCCCGGGAGTCTGGCTCATGCTGACATCCACTGTTCATGCCTGCGCCCCAAGGAGGGGGCCTGCAGCATGGTGACACCCAGGCTACCTCTGGGCTGGGGAGAGGCCTGAAATGCAGGATCTGGGTGCAGCCGGGGCCACATCAGGTCTCCCCGCCTCCCCCACGACCTGCAAACACACCTCATCAGAGTGAGGACCCCAAATGCCGTGAGCGCCTGGCAGACACACACACTGCAGCATTCCTGGGCCCAGGAGAACATGGTGCAGAAGTAGTTTAACACCCCCAGGGGAGGGCAGATTCTGGAGGACTCTGGGTGTGTGGAAACTGACCGATTTACTAAGATAATAAATACAGCTTTTCTTATTAAAATCCCTCGGAAGAATGATTGTAACCACTTTTTAAAAACATTTCTATTTAAATCTCAGGGCAGACAATAAATCTGCCCATTTCTTGCCATTTGACTTAGAAGCCAATGTCCCTTTCGCCTTCACTGAATGACAAAACATGCCTCTATGATACAGATGACCGTGCATTCTGCTCTCTGAAGAGCTTCTCTTTTCCCGGTGCTATGTTTGGTAAGAACTGCAAAGCTGTCCTTGACTACAGGAATTAAATATCTCTAGGAAAGTTTTCTCAAAGGTGGGCTCAGGACCCCAGAATCACCTGGGCTGGGAGGTGCACTTGATAAAAAGACAGATCCCTGGGTCCGCCTCACATTTACTGGTCAGTAGCTGTGTGGTTACTGGAATGTCTATTTTTACAAATCCCCAGGGGACTCCTACGCCTTTTCGCTACCCTTCAGGTGGCTGCTGGAAGGTGAAAGATGACACAGGTGATGACAAGGTGGTTTAAGTGCAGCGATGGGGGAGGGGGAGGGATGAATTGGGAGACTGGGATCGACATATACATACTACTTTATATAAAACAGATAACTAATAAGCACCTCCTGTATAGCACAGGGAACTCTACTCAATACTCTGTAATGACCTATATGGGAAAAGAATCTAACAAAGAATGGATGTATGTATACGTATAACTGATTCACCTTTTTGTACCCCTGAAACTAACACAACATTGTAAATCAACTATATTCCAATGAAAAATTAATTAACTAATTAATTAGTTATACATAAATAAATGCAGTGACTGAGCTCAGGTCATATGTGGATAATTGAGAGACTCAGGGATCTGGACTTAGGGCCTCACCCTTTTTAATATCAGTATAGACAGAAATGTTCTCAGTTCTAGGTGATTCCAGAACTGCCCTTAACTTTTGCCATGAGGCAAGGACAAGAAGAAATAAAGAGGGTTTTTTTTTTTTCCTTTGTCTGGGAAGACAAATGAACCAAAACGGGGGGCCTAAAAAATTATGGAGGTGGTAACATGTTTATAGGGAAGACCAGCAAGAGATATGAAGACGGTTTAAAGAAGCCAAGAGAAGGAGAAAGAGAATTGCATGAAAGAACACATCTAGGAAGCAGAGGTTGTCACAGTTAAGAAAGGAGAGTTTAGTATTTAGCTTGTGCTAGTATTCAATTTGTATTTAACTCTTGTGCTCACTGGGATATTAAGTTGCTTACAAGAAGAAACTAGGAGTTCCATGAAGTTGTTAGTTGGTGGTTCTCAAACTTTAGAGTGCATCAAATTCTGGTAGGGTGACTATTAATAAAATCCCAAGTCCTAGATTTTGGTTTATTAGGGCAGGGAAAGACCCAGGAAGCTGTATTTTAACAAGCACACAGTTTGTGTATTCACACAGTCCTGTGACTCATGCCTCGAGAAAGATCGCTTAAAGTATTACGACCCAAATACTAAGTTTGCTTCAGATAAGTTTTTTCTGAGGGAATGTATGAGTTTCAGAATTGAAAATAAAATTCTCAGCTAGATCTGACGTACCAAAACTTGTGTTTTATATGTAACATCAAGTTTTATAGAAACTATGTAAGAATATATTTATTTACCTGTACACAAACCCACTGTGGAATTCACAGTTTTTAAGATGGAGGGATAACTTGAAATCTGTGAACAACGCCAATAAATGTTTAACTAGTCTCCGGAAAAAAAAAAAAAAAGTATTAACGACCACAACCTGGCTCTTTCTCTGTACGTCTGTCCTGTATTTTAATGTTAGAACCTAGACTCTTGGTTCTTAAAGCAGCTTGACTTTTCTTAAAATTGTAACATTAAAAAACTTCAAAATATTTAAAACAGACCTGTCTTGCACTTTCCTCCCAGTCACCAAGCCAAAGTGACTCTTTCTTCTCCGTGATGTCGCCTCTTCCCAAAATCACTCCACTTAGCAGAAAAGAGGTCAAGCAGACCTCAGGGAGCATTTGGGCAAAGCCCCCCGCTGTCCTTGGGGTGCTTGGACTCTGCATTTGCGTTGGAACAATTCAGCAGACTTTCCCCCTAAGGCCCGCCTCAGCTCTTAGGAAGTCAGTTTACCTGATCACTTACCTAGATCACTAACTGTAAGGTCTCTTTTAAAATTGGCCAATTACTGTAGAGCTTTTGCATCCCCTGCGGCACAGAACAATGGGACCTGGCGAATGGACAGTGAAGTCCAGCGTTTCCTGACTTTCATGCAGTTCCGGAAGGATGAATAGCTTGAGTGAACCCAAAGATGCTTATTTTCACCCTTTATAAAATATATTCAAAAGCAGGCTCAGTCACCAAGAGAAACGGCAGAGCCCCATTGATGTTTCTCAGTGGGGTGGCTGGCCTTTTAACCCCCTGAAATATAGGGCCTCTTTATTAGGGTCAGGGGGGAAAATGGATGGATTGTTAATTGCTTTGGAAAATAATACAAGTAAAAAGTGACCTGCTAACAATGTGATCACTCTCACTGCTTTACCCAGATGCTCTGGAAAACTAAGATGAATTATCCCAGGCTGCTGCTGTGCCCCCACAGCCTATGTGAAAGAGAACGGTCATCCTTCTTGTTAATGAGAAGACACCAAACGTTAAAAACTCCAACTTAATGTCAGTGCTCAGGCTCCGTCAAGCAATCTTTCAATTCTTAGCAGCTTTTTCAAGAAGTCGACAGAGTCTGCGGAGTACCAAAGTTCCACATAAAGATACCCAAATACGATTACGAAGGATGGCCGCCTTCTTTATAAAGCGACAACTTTAAACACGTAGAAATATTAATCTGACAAACCTGTGGCGGTTTGCAGGGGAATAACTGGTGCGTCAGTAGAGCAGTGTGCTTTCAAGGCCAACAGAAAGCATCCCGTGGCGCTATCCACCTACAGTCCATTTCCAAGAGACCCTGAGGCCGGGCTTTCCAATTAATTACCTTTGACAATCTTATTTCTAAGTTGTTCTTCTCATAAACTCTCTCACTCTTCATTACTTCTCATCTTACTTCATTACCAACGCTGTTTTAAAAATTCTGCCTCTCATTGACTCATCTGCTTTGAAAATCTAAACCATTATCTTGTCATTCAGGTGATACGACTGGAATCATTCAACAGCCCTATGCAACAGCAAGGAAGTAATAAAAGCCTACTGGGGGTGTAAAAAATAAGTGAAATGAACACCTAACCCTTTAACTGGGCCCAGAGGCACTAAGAATCCCCTTCCTAAAATTGCTTCCCTCCTATAACTGCCAGGGTGCCCCAAAACACCACATGACTATGATTTCCTGCTTGAGAAAAGGCGCCACCTCTAAAAAGGTCAGTACTGGATAAGCACTTCCAGAACAGTGGAGTAAGGGCCTCAAAACCCTCCACTAAAATGAGAAATTGACAAAATTTGTCAAAAACACCCTTTTCAGAACCCTGTAAACTAACTGAGAGACCACGACAACTTATGGAATCTTTACTCGAGGAATATGTCTGAAAAAGAAAAGAAACGGTCTCCCTTGACCTGCCCCTGTGCTTCCGAGAGCTCCCCTGAGATGGAGTTAGGTGTCCATTACCCCCATCACCCCCAGGCTTTATACTTAGCTCTGATTCAGCAAAATCCCCAAACCTCTTTCTCATAAATGGTGGTCAGGCTCAGCTTTCTCCCACCTCCACTTGACTTTTCCACTGGAAATCAGTGCTGTCACATGTCTCCTGGGTTTTAGGGCAGCGTTCAAAACCTTTTTTTTTTTTTTTTTTTTTTGTGGTACGCGGGCCTCTCGCTGTCGTGGCCGCTCCCGTTGCGGAGCACAGGCTCCGGACGCGCAGGCTCAGCGGCCATGGCTCACGGGCCCAGCCGCTTCCCGGCATGTGGGAGCTTCCCGGACCGGGGCACGAACCCGTGTCCCCTGCATCGGCAGGCGGACTCTCAACCACTGCGGACTCTCAACCACTGCGCCACCAGGGAAGCCCTCAAAACTCTTTGAAACCTGGTTCTGACCCCTCTTGAGCTGGTCACCAACAGGCCCCAGGCGGTCAGAAATTCATCTCCAGCTAAAGAATTGTAGACTGTATTTCTTTCCATAAGGAAAACAAGACAGCAGCTTCCCGAATGTTTGGAAAGGAGACCGTGCTGCGCTCAGAGGGCTGGGGGCCCAGAACCCAGGCTAGCCGGCCCACGGCCACTGCATACGTTTAGAAGCAAACAGTGAAGGATTCAGATGCCCTTCCCGGGCCTTCCACCAGCCATAAAGTATCCCTGCAAGCAACTTCTCCATCACTCGTGGGCCAGCTTCCCCCTCTGCCTGCTTTCTCAACAGCAGCAGAACTGCACGCACAGACACTCCTCCACCTAGCAAACGCCTCCCTTATTGTACCGGGGCGCCGGGGTGCCCTGTTCTCTTGCTTCCACCCACATCTTAGCAGTGAATTGAAATTGTTCCCCTTTCTTCTCTCTTCCAGCCCGTTGCTAAGTTACGGAAGACAATTAGGCACAGGTCTGGGAGCTCATTACAATTCCAGGCACGGTTCTCCCTCTCCCTCTCCCTCCCCTACCCCTCCCCCTCTCCCCCTCCCCCTCCCCCTTTCCCTTCCCCCCCTCCCCCCACCTCAGGAGAAAAATGTTCCTTAAACTGAAATCAAGCAAAACCATTCGTTTTTGGAGCAGGCAACCCAGGTGGTGGGCACAGCACGGTGGGCTCTTGCAAACCGCACAGATGACCCCACGTTGCTGCAGAAACCCCTGAAATCCTTCACTGGACCCCAGCCCTGCTTCACAGAAAGCGTCAGGAAAGCACACGCGCTCGGACGGGACTGCTGGCCCAGGGAGGAGGGCGGGAGAGGCCAGGAAAGGAGCAGTTAAAACTTCATAAAATTCTAAAGCCGCAAGTGGGACCAGTCTAACCAGCATTTGACTGAATCTGGTTTTCCAAACCAGGAAGGGCAGTGTTTCTGTCTGAAAAGGGACTCCTTTTGATTTCCCAAACATCAGAGGAAAGTGAAGTTTTAATCCACTCTGATGAATGTTACAAAATGAGCTCCCTTGACACCTGGAATATAATTGTCTGAGCACATGATGAGAGAGGACAGGTCATCGTCGTCCCCCTGAAGCTGGCCCCGCCGTTAGCTGCTCAGGCCCATGTGGCCAGGTGCCCTCGGCCCGGCCAGGCTCACTCCGCCCTGACGCCACCGCATGCTTGTGGCTTGTGGTCCAGTACCCTCTCTGTCTGGGGAGGCACGGCTGAGGCTGGCACCTGGGCCAGGTAGCCTTCGTCCGATGCCGGGAGCTGACATCCATCACCCGTGTTTGCCGCTGGGCATCTATCTCTGTCCTGGTTCCCTGGAAGCTCTACACCTGCTGGTGCAGAACTTCCTCGGTCCCCAGATTATTCACTGATGCCTTTCTCTCTTCAGATTGTGAGCACCCCGAGACTGGAGCAAGTGCCTCAACCATCTTGGCAGCCGTAAAAGTTTCTTATGATACAGATGCGTTTTCACCCTTACTTGGATGCTCTAATTTCTGGTCCATTTTTAAAGAGGCTTAGGCAGTTGCAATCATTAAACATTCATCGTAGATTTATTCTCTGAAACCCTGATAACAAATTGTACATAAATGCAATTCTTACAAATGTCAGAGGAGACAGCCCTTCCACACTGAGACTACTGAGAAGTTCAAGTATGTTTCTAGGAGTGGAGGAGACACTAGGAAGGGTGCTGGAGCCGGCTGCCAGCCCTCAGGAAGGCTGCTTTACTCTCTGGAGGAAGACAAGACTTAAACACGAGGCCAGTCAATGACAACCCGCCAGAGCACACAATAAGCACAAAGTTGACAAGTGCCTTGGGCCCTGAGCAGAACCGGAAACATGACTGTGGCTCCGTGGTACATGGTACACGGTACATGGTACCTGCCTCCTTGCAGCATGACTGATGCTCTGTGACATCAAGGATGTCGGCCAGACCTCAGACCTAATTGCAAATTTGAGGGGCAACTCCCTTCTGAAATGACATATGGCCCGTCAGAGCTAATGGATTCCAGAGTCTACTGGGCTCAAATTCCCAACTGCAAATGTGCTGATCAGGTCTCTCAATGTGACCCTGATTTTCCCTTCCTGCCGCACTCTGTGTTTATCGGGTGAGAATGTATATGCATTTTGAGGCAAGGAGGCATGCCACGGTGGCGAGCAACTGGAATCAAGCAGCAGGTCCGATCCTTTGCCTTAATTTCTGATAAGTCGTTGGTACCTAATTAATCTCGTCACCGTCCATTTATTCCACAGAAGGAGACTTTCCAATTTGAGGCAGTGTCCCAAGTTGTTTGCTTATAGCAATCAAAGTCACTGGGGTGTGTTTTAGAATCTTATTCTAGGTACTTCTCTGTTGACATACAGACAGTTAAAGGAAAGAGATGGTTGGAGGGCAGAGGTGAACTTGGTGTTAAAAGGGTTTTAGGTTTAGATTGGCCTGTTGAAGATAAAGAACCCAAGAAGCAAGATTTTCAGAATTCTCAATCTCCTCCTCCTTCCTTCTGGTGTTAGTGAATATTTTAATTCAATTACTTCTCATTTCTGGTGTCATTTCTGTTTTGAGATGTTGGTGTCTACAAACAGAATCCCGAAGCAAGAAAAGCCGTCAGATCTTGATTGAAAGTCTTAGTATCTTCAGAGAGATGCTGGCTGGAGATACAGATCGATTCTGTGATTTATCGTAAATGGCACGTGAATATCCCCAAGAAACACCATCCTCACCTGAGAGTCAGAAGCAGAGACCAGGGAAGTACCGGACCGCACACCTGGTCGGAAAGGCCTCCCCTTCTGACCCTCAGGAGTCTCCAGGGTGACACACCTGCACATCTTACCGAGTCTCAAGTCAGGATGATCAGCTAAACCTTCTAGACAAGACGCCCTGAGAGCAATCAGCACCCAGGTCCGCAAAGAAAGTTCAGCCGGAGTCTTGCAAATGCCAAGGTCCAGACCAGGAACCCCCACTGCTCTCCACCTCTGGCCTCTCTCCAAGCCATTCTGCATCGTGAACTAGAGTGCTTGTCTCAGATCGTAACCTGGATCACGTCACCCCCTCCCCAACTTTACCTCTGTTTAAAAGCCCTTCCACAGGCCCCCAGTGTCCTCGGTGTAAAGATAACACCACTCAGTAGACGACAAGGCCTTGGAAGGTCGGCCCCTGTCTGCATCTCCAGCCTCTCTCCACCCCGTACGGTTTCTGCTTTTACATGTCATGCTCCCTCACACCCCAGGGCCTTTGCACACGCTGTCCTCACTCTTCCACGGCCTCTATCCACCCTTCAGTTCTCAAGTAAACATCGCTTCCACCAAGGGCCCCTCCCTGATTCTCTGGTCACATCAAATCCAACGACAGGCTTACAGCACGCTGCACCATCGTTCACAGTACTTGCCAGCTGTAACTTTACATTTACTGGATGACAACTGGACTGATTTCCCAACTGGACTGTAAACACCAAGAGGGCAGAGACTGTGTCTGGCAAATTGTTGTGTCCACAGCATCTGGTACAGTAAGGAACCAGAGGACATTTATTTAATAATTGCCTTGATGGATAAATGAATGAATGAGCAAACCAGGGCTGAGACCTTCTCACACACTTGGGACTCTGGACTTGGGGAAGCTCTGGGAAAGCTGTGTAGCAGTCACAGGATTACGGATTTAGGCACACACCTTTATAGATTAGGGCAACAGCTATTTCCCGAGCACACCTGCCAGGAGACGGAGATCTGGACGGACAGAACTGCGTACGGCAGTGATTACTTACTGGGGCCTCCCGCATGCTGGGCCGTGGCTGGGAGCATCACACGGGCCATTTCTGGAGGCTGTGAGTGCAGATCTGAAGTCACACCAGGTTAGAATCTTGGCTCCGTCACTTACTAGAAGTGACTCTTTAGGCGAGTCACTGAAGTACCAGTTTCCTTTCCTCGTTGGTAAAATAGGGCCATAACAGTATTGACTTCAGACTGTTACTGTGAGGTTTAAGGGAGCAAACACAAAGTTCTCACAATCGTGCTTCTCACGCAGTAAACACGAAAAATATCACAGCTATCATTATCGTCATCCCCGTTCCAAACAGAAGGAACTGGGGGCCCAGAAGATTTGATCATACAATAGATAATTAACGTACAGCACAGGGAACGCTACTCAATGCTCTGTGGTGACCTAAAGGGGAAGGAAATCCAAAAAAGAAGGGATATATGTAAACGTATAGCTGATTCACTTTGCTGTGCGGCAGAAACTAACACAGCATGTAAAGCAACTATGTTCCAATAAAATAACAAAGAGGAAAGAAAAGAAACTTCGATCAGTTTGTTTAAAGCCCACAGCTGGTAAGTGGCCGCGCAAGGACTCAGACCAAGGTGTGTCTGGTCCAAAGCCCCTCCTCTCGTGACCCTGTCGGGTCGAGGAGGTGGCAGCACTGAGCCTCCGGGCTGGGGGTCCTCGGTGTCTGCAGATGGGCTGGATGGGGCCAGTTAGAGGGGCCGCCAGCACGGCTCCGGCCACAGGGCCCCAAACAGAGTCTAAGTCCCAGAGACCAAGTGACCAGACCGGGAAGCTCTAGCAAAGCTCACAGTGGCTGGGAGCAGTCTGCTAGGTTAGTGGGGGACGAGCGAGGTGGCTGAGGATACCACGCCCGGCCCCAGAGGCCCTGGGATCAAGGGTGGGATTCTTCCCGAGCCCGTGGCAGGGGGCGCTGAGGGACCCGCTGAGGGATCAGAGCGGTGGCCGCTGGACCAGCGGCCCCAAGAGCAGTGTGGCCACCTCCTGAGGCTTCAAGCCGAGGGTGAGTGCGGGCAGGGAGGGGTCAGGCAGCAGCCTGAGGACCACGAGCCTGATCTCCCGTACTGGAGCGGGCACTGCACTTTCCTGGACAAACAGCGTTTGTAGCTCTACAGCACAGCACATCCCAGGTCTCCTTGGGCAAATCCAACTTCCATATTCTCTTCTACTGTTTCAGTAAGAACGTGTTTACTTGTCAAATCAAGCATCCCAGTTTGGGGCTCAGAAAACATGGCCCCTGTAACTACAGTTCAGCTCTATTGTAAATTAAACCAGCTCTTGTGGACTGGAACTGGGATCCTAATTCCTATTTCTATTTCCTGTGGGGAAATTCCTTTCAAGTTCCAAAGAACTTCTGGAACGGAACCCATTCATAGGTTGGGCAGTGCCTACGCGCTGGAAAAATCCATTTGCTATTATTAAGTTCAACTATCATGACACTGTACTCTTCCTTGACATATTCCACTTTCTCTTTATGCACAAGGGATGGTATTTTAACAAAAAGCAGTCATGGTGAAAACTGTGGCTTGACAAGAAAGCCAGGGTCCCCTCAACAATGTCTGAATTAAAGGGAATGAGTTTGCCGTTTTCTAACTGAAAGCTAGTTGTTCTTAAGAGCAGAACAAGGTTAATGGGGGTCATCGCCTTGATGACCCAGTAGGCCAGCTAGTCCCTGAGAACGAGAGGGGTCTTGTCTGCACGTCAGGGGGACCCCATGTGAACTCTGCTCTCAGCCTGTCTTCAGCTTATCATCTGCCTCCTCTTTCTGGGGGGAAGCAACTTCCTTTTTTTTTTTGCGGTCCGTGGGCCTCTCACTGCTGTGGCCTCTCCCGTTGCGGAGCACAGGCTCCGGACGCGCAGGCTCAGCGGCCATGGCTCACAGGCCCAGCCGCTCCGCGGCATGTGGGATCTTCCCGGATCGGGGCACGAACCCGTGTCCCCTGCATCGGCAGGCGGACTCTCAACCACTGCGCCACCAGGGAAGCCCAAGCAACTTCCTTTTGATGAAGCATGACATCCTGGATTTTCTTTCTTCTTGTGAACAGAATCCCTCCCTCTGTGTCCCTCCCCCCATCTCATCGAGTTACCCGTGGCCCTAGTTCTTACATTTCACACCCACTGCAGCATCACCCCAAAACATAGGCAACCAGAGCCATAAGACCCTACACGGCCTTAAGTTTTAATGCCCCAGGTTCTGCTGGTTTGTTTATTTTTTCCATTAACAAAGAGCTTTGTTTCACTTTTTGCACAAATGATACCAAAATGAGCATAAAGACACAAAACAACACAAAATCTGTAGACCTGACTCTCCTTTGGAACATCCACCTTGCCCCAGTCCTCGCCCAAGCGCAGACCTGGATCTACGTGGCCTCCATTTACCACTCAGGTGGGGATGGAGCGCCCATCTGGCACAAAGATGATGACTCTGTGCCCAGGAAGAGTCCAGCCTGCACAGTTTATGGTCAGTACGGACACTGTATTTCACACAACTTTAACGAGGAAAATGGGACAAATCATTCCCAATGGGACAGACCTACTCCTTGTCTGTAGAGCAGGCAAGTGGAGGGCTGTGTTCACTGCCAGCTCCTTCTGTTTCTCTTCTGGGCATTTGATACGAAATCGATTTTGATGAACACCTGGATTCCTGGCCCTGACTTACAGTGTAAGTGTCCTCATTTCTACATAGTGGGGTCCAAATCGTCTCCCTTGACGCATCAGTTACTTACATAACTACAGTTTAGTTACGCACCACATTTGTGCCAGTTCATGAAGGACTAGAACACGTAACATGCTATGATTCTGTGTTTGCACTTGGGAGCTCTGAGAACCTTCCAGAAAGAAAAATGTACATTGATGGCGCTTATTATCTTTAATGAAGCCCAAAGTATATACGTTCTCTATCTTACAGATGGAAAAACACGTTTGTATGAGACAGAAAAAGAAAATGGTCAACGTAATGTGGGCAGCTACAGATTGACAGGAAGAGGTTTTATAGTAAACGCAGTGTTTTCCGCCACATGATTTCTTAGTTTTAGGTACTTTTTTTCTATTCTAGTCTATTCTGGCCCTGACTTTTCAACAGAAATTCTTTCTTCTACAGGGAGAATTTCTCTTCCACAGGGAGAGAATGTCGATTAAGGGAGAAAGAAAGGTGGTAAATGACTTCGAGGACCTTGCTTCCCTCCGCATCCCGCGGTGACGCTGTGAGATCCAGGACGGCGGCCCTGGGACCCGCAGCAGAGCACAGGCTCCCATCCAGGAAATCGTTTGCACTCCCGGTTTAGAGCGCAAGAAGAAAACCTTTCACTCATTTTGACTCCAGCTGAAATTACAGACACTCTCCATGTTTCTTTGAACCAAATACTTAAGTTTTACAAAGCTGGATCAGCAACTTGGTCGTAACTTTTCCAATCCATAAAGTAGAAGTGATGCCAGAGTTAGAGCTCATCTAATCAGCAAACACAGCTAGCAGGTATCAGAACATCACACGGTCATCAGCAACGGGAGAGTATCTTAGCAACTGTCCTTAACTCTGAGCTTATTTAACCTCAATTAAATAAACTCGAGAAAGGTTTCCCCTTTATTAACGTTTAGTTTTCCTTTCAATTATATTATGGTAAGATTCTAAGTTGGCAGACATCCACTTATGCGTCCATTCATTGTTTTCCGCTTACTGACTCTGTACCTACAACTTGCTAACCGAGGTTCTAGCGTGGGGGTGTAAACAGTAGGAAACAAGCACAGGCTTAGCCTTTCATGGAGCTTCCACTTCAGCAGGAGACTGGTGGTGAACGAAACGTCAAAGAACAGTAAAAGGCAGAGAGTAGGAAAGGCTAGGCAAGGATTTAACACAGGTGCAGTGATGAAGAAAAACCGCATGGTCAGGAAAGGCCTTAAACAGAGGTGTAAATGGCAAGGAGTCAGCTGTCAGAGGTCAGAGGGACACACCCGGGCCCAGGAGCAGCACACAGAGCATCAGACACTGTGATACTCTGAGGAAGCGACCAAGGCCCAGGGGCAGCACGTCCAGAGGCTGCAGACCAGAGGGTCTCGACTCACAGCCAGGCTGCGGCGTTTGAACCCTGGCTCCACCACCAGAGCCAAGCAGGCAGGACCAAGTTCCCAACGCTCATGAGGGTTTTTCTCCCTCTGTACATGGCTCTTGTTATTTACGTAATGCAGCACAGCATCGACGCTGCATAGCACGATTACCTGCAGTACCTAAACAGGAACTATCGGCACACATCTGCACACCTGGCTCAGAATGGAGGTATGTTAAATTGAAAGCAAAACCAAACGCCTGAAGAATAAAAGTAAAAACTAGGACTGAACACTGCAATAAATCAGAAGTAGGGCCTCGTGTATGTACTAAACTCTTTCCAGATGACAAGGGGCATTGTCATAACATTCATCCAACTACGCCCATGTGTGTATAAAACACAAAAGTTTCACACATCACAAAAGACCTTCCATTATAACACAGACGTGATATTCCCAGACAAGCACTGGTGACACGTCCTGCCTCTTCTGCTTGTTACTGTGCTGTAGACAAGGCAGCCCATGCGGTCCTCACTGGTAAAATACGGATAATAATGGTTCCCAACTCACAGGCTTGCTTCCAGGTTTAAGGGAATTAATATATGTTAGAGTAGTGCCTCAACAAGGACCTGCTGTACAGCACAGGGAACTCTACTCAGTATTCTGTAATAACCTATAAGGGAAAAGAATCTGAAAAAGAATGGATATATGTATATGTCTAACTGAATCACTTTGCTGTATACCAGAAAGAAACACAACATTGTAAATCAACTATACTCCAGTGTAAAATAAAAATTAAATTAAAAAAAACAAGGTCCTACTGTATAGCACAGGGAACTATATTCAATATCCTGCCACAAACCATAATGGAAAAGAATATGAAAAAGAATATATATATATATATATATATATATATATATATATATATATATAGTTGAGTCACTTTGCTGTACAGAAGAAATTAACACAACATTGTAAACCAACTCTACTTCAATAAAATAATTTAACAAAAAGAATAGTGCCTTACAGAGAAAGTGCTATATAAGGGATAGTCATTATTTTTAGTATTAAAAGTGCTAGGTATATACCCCCATGTTCACAGTAGCTAAAAGGTGGAAGCAACCCAGACGTGTATCCATACAGTGGACTATTATTAAGCCTTAAAAAGGAAAGACATTCTGACACCTGCTACAACGTGGGTGAACCTTAAAGACATTATGGAGAGTTAAGTAAGCCAGACACAAAGAGACAAGCAGTGCATGACTCCACTTCTACGAGGCATTTACAGTATTCACATCCCTAGATATAGAGTAGAATGGTGGGTGCCAGGGGCTGGGGGCAGGAAGGAATGGGGAGTTATTGTTTAGCTGGTGTAGAGTTTCTGTTTGGGAAGACGATAAAGTTCTGGGGACGGTGGTGCTGACGGATGCACAACAATGCGAATGTATTTAACACCAGTGAACTTAAAAGTTGTAAAGATGGTCAATTTAATGTTATGTGTATTTTACCCTAATTTTTTAAAGCACAAAATCTAAAGTACAGCACGAGATCAGATCAGGGCAGAGGCAGAGCAGCAGCTGTGTGGCAGCAAAGACCATCAGGACATAAGAGGCTGTGCGTCCCCAAGAGTTTCCATTCACACCAGAGGTGCTGAGTTCATAGCCTCCCTGGACATTCATGGGGACCTGATGCGATTCCCACTTCAGACTCTTTCTCCCTCCCATACTCGCCTGATGTGCTAGTCAAGATTCTTGCTGCAAGACATTACATAGGCTTGGGAACAAGGCTCAAGGCTAAGCCTCCAGGAAGAGACCCCAGATCACGCTGTCACACAGGGCTGGCAATGAGACCAAGCCATTGACGTCGCCAAGTCCCGCACGCTACCATCTACGCAGATGCAGCAGTAGCTGCTGCCACCGTCTGCACCGTCACACGGGTGTAGGGACGAGTCTACCACCCCCAAGGACTGCTGGCCTCAGCCTCACTCTCATCAGCAAGGGAAACTCCCCGTGGGACTTCCTGTTTCAAATTTCCAACCTGCACGCTGAAATCTCGCAAAGGCGATTCTGACTGGCGGATGGAAGCTGCCCATCCGTGCCCTAGGCTGGCAGAGTGAGTTTCTGGGTTCTTTCTTGGGATAGTGGGATTCATTAATCTGGAAATTTTACAAAACAGCAAAGGTGAAAAGTACAGGGTAGCCACAGTGTTAACAAATGTTCACTGCAGTTCCCCATACCACCCCTCCATCTTCCAGAATCAATATACTCTCCCCTCCCTCACTTAACCCTTTTCAACCATAACGTCATCCAGAAAATGACCAGAAAGCTCCCACCACTGTCTGGGAGAGAACAACTTGACATTATCAAAATATCAATGATCCCTACGTAAACCTTTAAACTTAAGGAGATAAGAACTAATGGGTCCCTCCTACATGGTTGGTGGGAATGTAAGTTGGTGCAGCCACTGTGGAGAATGGGTACAGAGGTTCCTCAGAAAACTAAAAATAGGACTACCATATGATCCAGCAATCCCACTCCTGGACATATATCGAGACAAAACTCTAATCCAAAAAGACACATGCACCCCTATGTTCATAGCAGCACTATACACAATAGTCAAGACATGGAAACGACCTAACTGTCCATCGACAGATGAATGGATAAAGAAGATGTGGTACATATACACAAAGGAATACTACTCAGCCATAAAAAAGAACAAAATAATGCCATTTGCAGCAACATGGATGCAATCAGAGATTATCATACTAAGTGAAGTAATTCAGAAAGAGAAAGACAAATACCATATGCTATCACTTATACGTGTAATCTAAAATATGACACAAATAAACCTATCTATAAAACAGAAACAGACTCACAGAGAAGAGACTTATGGCTGCCAAGGGGGATGGGGGGTGGGGGAGGGATGGAGTGGGAGTTTGGGATTAGCAGATGCAAACTATTACATGTAGAATGGATAAACAACAAGGTCCTACTGTATAGCACAGGCAACTATATATATTCAATATCCTGTGATAAACCATAATGGAAAAGAATATTTTGAAAAGAATATTTTAAAAAGAATACGTGTACGTATGTATAACTGAATTGTTCTGCTGTACAACAGAAACATAACATTGTAAATCAACTATACTTCAATTTAAAAAAAAAGCAAGATAGAAGATATTGTAGCCAGGGACTTCCCTGGTGGCACAGTAGTGGTGGCGTGCACAACTACTGAGCCCACGAGCCACAACTACTGAGCCCACGAGCCACAACTACTGAGCCCACGAGCCACAACTACTGAGCCTACGCCCCACAACTACTGAAGCCTGAGCAGCTAGAGCCCGCGCTCCGCAGCAAGAGAAGCCACCACAATGAGAAGCCCGCACACCGCAATGAAGAGTAATCCCCGCTTGCTACAATTAGAGGAAGCCTGTGCGCAGCAACGAAGACCCAACGCAGCCAAAAATTAATTAATTAATTAATTAATTTTTAAAAGAAGATATTGTAGCCATGAAACAAGAACAGGATACATTTTTAAAGAAAGAAGCCATTTGAGAATATAATAAATGTTTTATAATTGGTAGTAAAAAAAAAAAGAACTAATGGGTTCAGCGTTGGGCAGGCTCAGTTTGAAATGATAAAGGGAAAGTCAGGTCTGGAACTCGGGAGATGGTCTGGTGTGGACATGGGAGCTGAGGGGTCGTTTGTGCGCTGGGCTCAGCGCTGGAGGAAACTGTGCGTGACACTGAAGGAAGGTAGCAGAAGCAAAGGAGCCAACGACAGACACTGAGGACGAGCTGTCGAGGGCTGGAGAAGAACCTGGAGAAAAGCGGAGGAGCCTTCAGAGCTGCAAGAGCGTCACAGCACAGCGGGCGGCACAGAGGGAGAAAGGAGACTCTCTGGTTCGGCACGTGGATCCCCGGTGACGTTCCAGAACGCGGTTTCAACCGAAGCTCGAGAGTGGAAGGCAGAATTCAGCGGACTGAGCTGAGCAGGAGTGGGAGGTGCAGCGGGGGCGGGGACCCATCTATACGTCACAAAGTCCGTCTGTCAACGGAAGAGAGTACGTGGCAGGAGCCCTGATGTAACAGAGCGGCTGACACCACCCCAAGGGCACCCACGGTGGAGGTGGACAGTGGGGGGTCAGCCTGAGCATCCGTCGCCTGTGTGCCCAGTTCGTATGTGGGCTTGGGTTTCCATGTCTCTTTATCTTCCTGTATCCCATCCAGCATCTTGCAAAGGCTCCGTTGAGTTTATGCAGGAGTGAAGATTCTAAAGACTGTCTCAATTCAGAACAGTTCTGCAGATGGGTACTTACTTAAATAGGGACTATGGCTTTGACAATAATTTAGGGGCTTCTAAAAATAAATTTGCATCAGCAATGCCAGATGTCTTGTTTTGTTTCTTCTAGGGTTAGTTACAAGCCACTTCTTGTGATTCTGAGAAAACATTTACCCTTTGACAAAGAATAACTTTTTTCCTCACATACTTGTGTGTTCAATTTTAGTTTCCCCAATTCACTCTTACTTAACATCCTTGATTGGATATGTGCACTTCTTTTATTTTCTATAAAAAATGAGAAAAGGACATATGAGTTGAATTATTAACATAGCAGGCACATGTTACAATCTAATTATGCCAGCAAAACCAGCAATAACTTGCCGTATCCAGTTGCAAATCTCATTTCTTCAAGTCCTCTGGCTTCTAGAGCACCAGCGACGGCTGCTATAACGCGAGCTTGGAGAAAATCCCCTTGCTCAGAAATTCTTTACCGTCTTGCAATGTTAAAACTTTTGCTAACATAAAAACAGAGCTAACGGTCTTCCAGAAAGATGACGAAGTGGGTGACAACGCCAAGAACCTCCTCCTCACTCACGCTGTTACACGTGGACAACAAACAATGTTAGCAGCAAGGACGCCACCGTGAACATTAAATCTGACCCGGCACAGTGCGGGGCAGACCTGCCTGGATGCGGAGCGCAGAGATCACTGGGATATAAGCGCCAGATCACAGAATCAGACCAACATTCACATCCCAGTTCCACCTTACAGAAGCGACTGGGCGTGTAGGGCAAGGTACTTCCTTTCTAAGCCTTAGCCTCCTTGTGTGTCAATTCTGGGTAGTCAGATCCACTGCACAGGTTTCTTATGAGGACTGAACATGGCAATGCGGGTAGAGGCTTCCTCCAGTGCCTTGCACCGGTAGTGGGGGTGGCGTTGCTATTCTTCCACTTTGGGTACGTCCACCGAAGCTCCTCAGAGCAGGCTGAACCCCAGCTGGCTTCTGCATCCGTTCTCACGACGTTGGCCTTCCTGCCCTTCACTCTGGCTGCCCTCCATTCCCATGTGTCTAAAATGAGTTCTAGGCTCCCGTGAGTCTCCTGAGATGCAGACTTCCCTTCTGTAAGGGGCTAAGGCATTGGTTTTCTGAGCATCTCTAGTTCCCCTGATAGTACTAAAGCCCTTCCCTGAACCATAAGTGTGTTTGGGTTTCCCAGAGAAACAGAACCAAGAGGATATCTATATAAATACAGATATAAAGAGAATATATAAAGAAATTGGCTCACACAACTATGGAGGCTGGCAAGTCCTAAGAGCTGCAGGGTGAGTCAGCAAGCTGGACACCCAGGAGGGCTGATGGTTTCCTTCCAAGTCCAAAGGCCTGAGAACCAGGAGAGGCCATGGGTTTGAAGGCCTTCCAGGTTGAAGGCTGCCAAGTTTGAAACCCAGGAAGAGCCAGTATTTCGGTTTGGACCCAAAGGCAGAAAAAAAGCCGACGTCTTGATTTGAAGGCTGTCCGGCAGGAAGAACTCTCTCTTACTCTGGGGAAGTGCAGCCTTTTTGTCCTACTCAGGCCTTCAACTGATTGGCTGAGGCCCACCCACATTAGGAAGAGCAATCTGCTTTACTCTGTCTACTGAGTTAAACATTAATCTTGTTCAGAATAACCCTTACAGACACACCCAGAATAATGTCTGACCACATATCCAGGCACCCTGTGGCCCAGACAAGTTGACACACAGACCTACTATGACAATAAGCGCAGAGTCCCAGGGCTCAGCCTATGCTAATCAATAAAAGTCCTTGGTTCAGGGCAGACACCTGACAATACACTAGTGAGACAAGCCAGAGAAGTCACATGCTATGGACTCCTGGGAGGGCCATCCTCTCTCTCTCTTCCTTTCAGTGGGAGGCCTGGATCCACTGCAACTGTTCACGGTCCAGAGGGGAGCCAGTGTGAGGAGAGAGCAGGACGGGAGAATCTGAGAAGGATTCTGCAGCCTTGATCACGTCATGTAAAGTCTGATCATCTTGGGATGTTTCAGCTACCCAAGTGGATCCACCATCTTTACTGGGTAACCCAATTGGTTGGGTTTTCTGTAACTCGCAGCGTGAAGTCTAATGGGTCTGCTTCCTCCAACACCGGGACTGGTCTTGTCAGCAATGCTTCTCCTGTCCCGGAGCGCTGTTCCCCGCACAGCAGTCAGTATT
This sequence comes from Leucopleurus acutus, assembly GCF_964270905.1. Taxonomy (NCBI): domain Eukaryota; kingdom Metazoa; phylum Chordata; class Mammalia; order Artiodactyla; family Delphinidae; genus Leucopleurus; species Leucopleurus acutus. The sequence continues at coordinate 3,131,265 of NC_139160.1, forward strand.
CGGGACGCTGCCCGAGCTAAACAATAATCGGAGCTGTGACAGTGTCCCTCAAGGTCACCTCTGCCTTGTCTTACCTCATGAGGAGCTCACCAGGACGTCCCCCATCTTGCCCCCCAAATCTCAAGCAGACAGCAATGCTGTCCCAGAGTGAACCCACATTTGGAACACCCCTTTGGACACTGAGATTTGAACCACTGGTCACCATTTGGGGGTCAGGCCCCCCAACCCCGCCCATTCCCACTTTCTCCTTTCACAATAGGCAGAGCCATTTGGTCGTGGATTCTGACCAAATGTGGGAAAGAACTACCGAATTGGTACTATGACAGGAATAACAAAATGAATGATTAAATAGAGAATTGTTGTGGGCGACTATAATTTCTGAAACAAAACAGTATTAGGTCAAGTCAGTAGCTTCTTCTCTCCCAAGATTCTTTCCTGAGGAAAGAAACAAGAGGTAGTTTGTGAAAGAGCATGATAGTTGCCTTCCATGCTGCTAATTTAAGAAGAATTACTAGCCTTAACGTCCCATGACAGTGACTTCAATTTCATATTTATTGCAGATCTGTCTGTCACCTGTGAATTTATTCATATAACCATCCTCAATCTACTTATATTCTTGGCCAGGTTTAGGCTTAACGCTGGGTATGTCTTTACATCTTTTTATTGTGCCACCTAGTTTTGATGCTCTGAAGTTTAATGAATAGATCCTTATTCAACCTAATCATAATCCTTCAATTTACAGACAGTATTTATAGCTCAAGAATAACCATGAAGCAAGAGTCGGGGATCTAGGGCTGGTAGGACTTCCAGGTGTTTGCTGCCTGGATTACGGTCTTTACTCATGAAAGTCACAACTGAGTTAAATTCTGACCACGGATGAGAAAGGCGTAAAGACTTAGAGGTTTGGTCTAGGAAGGGCAGCAGTGCCTGGGTTGGGGACAACTTAGTTCGGGGCTAGAAGGAAGTAGAACCAATTTCATCTGCTTCCAATTTGGCCCTGAACGCTCATCTTCAGGACGGCGTGGGGTTAAAAGCCCTGGGTGATAGCAGAGGTTAGCAGAGGCTGCTTTAGCTAGGACCTTGCAAGTGGCAACCCCAGGCTTCTTCTTGGATTGGTCTGTCCTCTCCCAGGCTGACTTTCTGAACCTCATGCTGCAGAGGGTCCGTGCTTGTTGGAGTTTGAAGGTTGACAGCCGGGTTGGCGCTGCCGACTCATCGTGGAGCAGAGGTTGCCCTGGGTCTGCTCACTGGTTTTAAGCTGTGCTGCGCTGTCAGCAGAATTCCGTTTGAAAGATCGACGAGGGGAACAGAGCTGGAGAGGGAGCCTGAGGGGGTCTGGCCCAAGGAAAGAGAGGGCCCAGGCCAGTGATGAAACGGGTTTTGTGAGCACAGCCAGACACCTGCTGCCACCTCCACGCATGTGGCACTACTGCCTCTGAGAAGTGTCTCCGCTTTCAGGGGCAGTTTAAAGGCAGTTTTGTCCCAGAGGCCCCAAATGGCAGCTGGCTCATCAGGGCTTGACACCGGAAACAAACGTTCAAGCCCTGAGATTCCAACTTCCTGGCTGTAGGACTTTGGGCAAATCATTTAAATGAAAGCTTCTTTATTTATTTATATTTATTTTTGGCTGTGTTGGGTCTTCGTTTCTGTGCGAGGGCTTTCTCCAGTTGTGGCGAGCGGGGGCCACTCTTCGCAATGCGCGGGCCTCTCACTGTCGTGGCCTCTCTTGTTGCGGAGCACAGGCTCCAGACGCGCAGGCTCAGTAGTTGTGGCTCACGGGCCTAGTTGCTCCGCGGCATGTGGCATCTTCCCAGACCAGGGCTCGAACCCGTGTCACCTGCATTGGCAGGCAGATTCTCAACCGCTGCACCACCAGGGAAGCCCTGGGAAAATCATTTAAACTCTGAATCCAGGTTTTCTCATCAGCAAAGTTGGGGAAAGAACGCTTGTTTCCACGAGTTTTGATGAGGATCAAATGAAACAAAGTATGTGACATGTTCACGTGTGACATACTTGGATAAAACAAATCTTACTGAAGTCACCGACCTCTGGTGGGGCGGGGAAGGGGTGGGCAGAAGGATTTCCTTACCCGTCTGGTCCGACCCCTTCTGATCATAAATTGACTAACCCATCTAACCATTATCTGGGTCCATTTGTAACCTAAAGGTGCATTACAGGTACCTACCTTAATAATACATAATAAAAAATAACAGTAATAGGCTACATTTATTTCACACGTGCTCTGTTCTTCGCATCGTACAAAATACTTCATGAGCGCTCTCTCATTTAATCCTCATAACAGCCCCACGGAGACCACAAGAAACTCAAAGCTACCAGACTGCTTAACTGGTCTAAGATCACCTAGGTTGTGTGTGGCAGAGCTGAGATTCGAACCCCAATAATTTGACTCCAGAGACCACGCTTTAGAACTTAGAATCATTATCACTGTTTAAATGAGAATAATAGAACGTACAACGTTATGAAAAGAATTACGCCTGGTTTACCAAACTGTTGGCTTCATCATAAATATATACAAACCCCCAACACAATACCATGCATTTCTAGCGTTAATCTTACACTCTCATCACTAAGGAACTGGTATCTTCAGCCACGTGCGGCTCAGGGACCGTGCTGGGAGGATGTTCCACTTTCATTATCCCGATTCTGCTCTGAATGGTCAGGTGAGTTCTCAATGCTTTACTGAGGTGAGACTTGCTCCAAGGCCAGACTTGGATTCAGAGTTATGGGGACGTTATTTCCAGAGGCCCAGCCTCTCTTTCTTGAATCTGCTGCTGCACAGATCTGCGCGGCAATGGAACCCAGGCAGGCTGGCCGTCCTCCAGTGCCCGCCCTACCTCCTACCCGCTTCCCCGCTCTGGAGCTCGGCACCCGGGGGGTCTTAAACATGACCTCCAACTACACGGCAGCCTTGGTGCCTGACCGCCTCCTAAAAAGTTCTTTCCTGCGCAGCTGTCAAAGTGCTTTCTGTTCCACGTGCATCATCGGACAACCTGCTGACAGGTACAGCATCCTGGAGTTTTACTACTAAATGATTTACTAGCTTTGTCCGTCAGTTAAAGTTACATAAATGGATGAAGTTCTATAATACAATGCAGGTATCAGTAGTGCTGAGGTAGGACTGTGAGAACCCAGGTTAGGACACTCTATGGGTACTCTTGGCTGACAGCTGGGCTGGTTTTCCTTCTTTGCGCCCCACGGCGCTCCACGGTGCCAAGTCACTCAGTGTCTTCCCGTACTTGTCTGTCTTCTCTGCTGACTGTGACCTTCAAGATGGGACGGACAACACCTGTTTCACCCACCACTTTCTCACCAGCATTTCACACAGTGCCTGGTCTGGAGTGCTGGTCAGTACTGGACAGACGGACGGACGGACGGACGGACGGACAGATGGATTCTCCAGTCTTTCTGGCCTCTCGGAACTTCCAACCAGAGTATGGTTTCAGTTCCTTCTGCAGGTTCTGTCCTGCCGTTCAGCACGGTGTTTGGGGTGAGGAATATGCAGGGGGGCCCAGCGTGGGAGCCTGGAGATCGCTCTGCCCTGGCATAACTGACTCGGCTCAAAGAGATGCTGGGACCACCAGAAAGGGGTCTTAGGTAAATTCAAACTTCATTTTTGTAAATAAACTCTTTATTTTGGTAAAAGTGGCAAAGATAGTGCAGAGAGTTCTTGTACGTCCCTTACCCAGTTTCCCCCCTTATTAACACTTTACACTTGTCACCTCACTGTCGAGGGCGCTTGTCACGACTACATAACCAAGATGGGTGCCCAGCTATGACCTGAGCCCTGGCGTGGATACAGACACAGCCAGTGACCGCCCTTCCCTTTGTTCCAGGCTCCTGTCTGGAAGCCACACTGCATGGGGCTGTCACCATGGGGCTCCTTAATCTCCTCTGGCTTGGGACAGTGTCTCAGGCTTTTCTTGTTTTTCACGACAGTTTTAAAAAGAACTGAAATACTTTATACAATTTCCCCCAATTTGAGTTTGATATTTTTCTCGTAATTAAACCGGGTTTAGGGAATTATTGCATCAGGGGTACATGCATCCTCATGACATCAGTGGTGACATTAGCCTTCTGCACCTGGGTCAGGTGCTCTCTTCCAGGTTTCTCTGCTGTGAGTTTCTCCTTTCCCTTTGATTTACTTGTAATGCTTTTTTGTTTTTTGATAAATTTATTTATTTATTTTTGGCTGTTGTTGGTTCTTCGTTGCTGCACGCGGGCTTTCTCTAGTTGTGCCTCGCAGGCTCTAGAGCGCAGGTTCAGGAGTTGTGGCACGCAGGCTCAGTAGTTGTGGCGCACGGGCTTGGTTGCTCTGCGGCATGTGGGATCTTCCCGGACCAGGGCTCGAACCCGCGTCCCCTGCATTGGCAGGAGGATTCTTAACCACTGCGCCACCAGGGAAGCCCTACTTGTAATGCTTTATATCCAAATGTCATCGAGTCACTAAATCATAAGATGTGAGCTTGATGGAGCTGTGAGTCACAAGCCATTTTCAGCAGATTTTCGTTCCTTTTATGCTGATGTGCTGACTGTGACCTTAGAACTTATTCGGTTTTCTGGAACAGGATGGTCGATTCACAGGGGAAACGAGTCTGGAGCTGGGTCTGGTGCAGCTGACGGGCAGGTGCAAGAGCGATTCGGAGAGGAAGGGCCGGGAGGGTGGGAGGTCGTGATGGAGGACTGAAGACTCTCAGGCGGAGCAGCTCCAGGTGTGGCCACGGGAGGCCCTCGGAGCCACGGCAGAGCCACCTGGGACACCGGGCAGTTGAGGAGTCACTGCAGGAAGCTTCCCAGAGTGACCCTGGGGCCCTGAGTGCGGGAGGGGGTGACAGGAACGCCACAAATGGAGCGGGCGGCTTCATGACCCTACGACGGGCCGCAGGCAGCGGGTTTCTGTTTCCATTTGTCTTACAAAAGATGAAACTGAAGCAGGGGATGCTGACCCCTCTCCCTGACCCTGAGGTTCAGAGGATGTAGGGAAGGAGGGGCCTTGGGGCAGCGTGTTCTTGGGTGACAGCCAGGGTTCAGTCCAGGCGACGAGGTCGGGGAACACTTAGGGATGATGTAGGGGACCTTGTCTTCCTGCAGCCACGGTCCAGAGGGTAGGACAAAGTGCCTGGGAGGGAGACGCCGGGGCCCCTGGGCCAGGGGAGAGGAAGCCCAGGCCAGCTAGGGGTCAAGGCCAGAGGGCTTATATCTTGGGCACGGGTCCAGAGTGACAGTGATTCATGGGCTTATCCCGTGGGTATTCACTGAGCGCATCCTCTGTGCCAGATGGCAGCTCGGCATCGAGGGTGCAGACGTGAGCCGCCCAAGGGCCTCACCACGCGGCGCCTGCCTGCTCGTGGGGCAGACGTGGGCCTGCTGAGCAGACGGCCAAGCAGAGAGCGCGGGAGACGGTGCAGCTGCGTGGGGCGCGGGGAAGGCGGCCGGGTGAGGGCTGGAGGCCTGTGTGCGGGAAGGAAGGGGAGGGAAGGGTCAGAGCAGGCGGGTCCCTGAGGCCCTGGCCAGTCTGCAGCCTTGGTTCTGAGCGTGACCCCAGGCCAGGGGTGCTCTGCACGCAGGCGTGCCATGATCTGACAGCACATCATGGGCCCGCGGCCCAAGGCACCAGGAGGACGTGTGTGGCCCGGCTCCCAGGGGCCAGCTCCGTGCTGCTCTCCTTCCGGGTGAGCTGGCAGGAGACAGTGGGGCCTTTGGCCTCCCAGACTCGTGAAGTATGGGAAACGGACGCCTTCTGGGGAGGGGACTGCGGCCTGTAGGATGGGCAGCCTCGGCCCTGATGGGCTCTCAGCGCCAGGACGCCCACCCTCTGCGGGCCCAGGGGAGTCCGGGTCCCTGGGAAGACTCACACCAGCCTTACTGATGTGCGTCTGTGTTGGTTACACTGGCTGCAAAGAAAGGCCTTCGGGGTCAAGGCCGCCAGCCGGGGCTCCAGGCAGTAGCGAGAAGTGTGCCCCGTCCTTGCTGGGCCCCAGCTCCCGCCCGCAGGCGTCGCCGTCCAGCCAGCTGGGAGGCCTGGCGCCCGCAGAGGCCAGGGTCAGAGTCAGAAGCTCCGATTCTTCCCGTACTTAATCCTCACGCAGGTTGGGTCCTAGCACTGTAAGAATGTGGAAACCAGAGCTGGATGGAAGCCCTTTGGTCACCTGATCCAACGCCCTCTATGTCGCAGGTAAGAAAGGCAGCCTCCAGGAAGGTGAGGTGACCTGACCAAGGGTCACGGACCTCTGGGCGGGCGGAGCCCTCCTCACTCACAGCGCCTGCCCCACCCCCACTGCGGGGAGGTCAGCACATCAGAAGGTCAATTCCACACAGTCCTGTGCCCCAAAGTCTCCCCGTCCCCTCACCCAGACCCGCAGCCATTCTGGTTGTGCTCAGTAAATAGAGCTTGGCGACCACGAGAGGTGGGCGTGGGGCTCGAAGTTCCCACAGCTCTTCATGGAATAGCGTCAGCATTAAAAGACAGTAACATGCCCAAGGTCACAGCAAAGCACGCTCACATGTAACCGATCTGTTAGGGTTTACTCCTGTGAATGCCTATGCTCTCCTTCAGAATACTCTCGTTGGGAGGTTACGTCTCTCTCCAGCTCTGGGCCTCCTCTCCCAGACGGCACCAGCAGTGCAAAGTAGGTTTTGAGTCCAAGGCACCTAAGTTAAATCTTAGTTCTAAAACACACTAGCTAGCTGTGTGACTTTGGGTGAGTTACTTAACCTCTCTGAACCTCAGCTTCCTCGATTATACAATGGACAGAATCATGGTTATGTTACAGAACTGATGTGAGGATTAAGTAAGATAATGGAAATGAATGTACCTGTGCTTGGTACATGACAGACTCTCAGAAATGTTTCCTTTCTTCTTCTTTTGGGAATTGTCCTCAAAAGTGAAGCATTAGCTTAAGTAACTTAACGGTGCCAAATCTTCATCTTCTGAAGATGAATTATACCTTCGAAAATGCCCCAAAGCTATTAGGATTCCAGCGAGATAAATAAGACCAACAACTGAGCAGACAATGCAGGGTGGGGCTGCTGTGTGAGCGTGAGATTGATTCCTGTAGATCAAAGACACTTTTCTTGATGCCCACCGTGTTCCAGTGCTGGGCTGGTGGTGTGGCCACAGCAGTGACTGGGCCCTTGTCCCGTGGAGCTCGCGGGGCTGTGTGAGCTGCAGCGACATCGCTGTTGGAAAAAACAACACCCCGCTCTTCAGAGGTAGGCTCTTCCCAGGCGATGTGCGTGGGGTCCAAGACAGTCCAGAAACTGTTTAAAAACAAGTTTTGCTACTTCATATGTTAAACAATGGACCTGTAGCATCCTTACCTAAGTTGTAAGAAAGAACAATTCGACAATTCCCCAAATAATCAGCTACTCTTCACTGACCTGGCATGGTTTTATCAAGCAAAAATAATTAATACATTAATTGAATGTCATAATTAGGTGGCATTTTCCAAGCCTTGGGCTTCAAACCAAGAAAGCTATTGTTAATTTCCTTTGCTAGAATCTCGAATAGGGTCGTTATTACCTTAAATAACATGTAGCTCGTATAAGCTAAAGATGAGTCTTACACTTGAGAAATGCTTTCATCCCGAGTACAGCCATAGCACCCAGGTAGGGAGTCTAAAGTCCTCTGTTCTGCCTCGATTTCCTCGGTTTGGGAACGGAGGCATTAGAATCACCTTCTCTCAACACGGTGGTGAGGTGTGAACGAGCCCATGCAGTGTAAACGGCTCAAACGCTGCCAGGAAGAGAGAGAGCCCGCGCTGCTGCCGTTATCTGAATCTGATGCGCGGCCCGTGGTGTCACGTCATGGGATGCAGACGGCTTCCTGCTCTGGGAGCCTATGTTCGTTCCCCTTGTGATGAAGAGCTGCCATCCAAAGTCCACTTTCTGAGTGGCAGGGGGTGGTGGTGGTGGGATGAACTGGGAGACTGGGATTGACATATATACACTAATATGTATAAAATGGATAACTAATAAGAACTTGCTGTATAAAAAAATAAATAAAATTATAAAATTAAAACAAAAACAAAGTCCACTTTTTGGGTTTCCCTTCACAGTCAGCAAAACTTTACGTAGCATGATAATTATGAAAAGAGAAACAAATGTAAAGATGTGACTCCCCCCGCCCCGCGCGGCCTCAGATGCACAGGACATCCGCGTGGTGAAATGGGGCTTCCTCTTGGATTGCCCTGGGCGCGTGAGGACCCACGGCGCTGCGTGGACAGCAGCTCGCCAAGTGTGAATTTGACCTCGAACATTCCTTTCTGAGTTCTGCAGTCCTTTGTCACAGTGTCCGTGGGATAAAGGTACAATAACACACTGAGATCAAGGAAGACGGGAGGAGATGTGGGGAGGAGACCTCAGCCTGACTGCCTCTCACTGGGCCCCGGGACTCCGAGGGCAGGGCCGGCTGGGAAGCTCCTCTGCCACTCACTGCAGTTTGGTTTAGGGTCACAGCACTCAGAGAAGAGGAAAGAAAGCAGTGACAGTGACACACCTGGTGTGGAGATTCCGAAAGGCCACGACCGCCAGCCTCCAGGACTCGGGGTCTCTAGTAACATGGTGGTCGGATGCAGCTGGAGGGGGAAGGGCAGAGGTGGAGGAAGAGCCAGGAGAACAAAGAAATACTTTATGTCCCAACAGGGAAATCAGCTTCCCTGCCCTGAACCCAAAGCTTCAATGCCTTCGGTGTTAGATCCACAGCCACTTGGTTTGACCCGACGTGGTCCCAGGACCCGGGAACAGGGCTTCCCTGAGGCCCTCTCCGTGGGGGGAGCATCAGGAAGCCCCTCCCCAGAGGTGACCCCTTGGCAGACAGAGAGGGAAGACTCAGGACTTCCTTGCGAGGACCAACCAGTGCAGGGGGGTAGCAAGGTGCCAAAGCTGAGGCGTGGGCCAGGTTGGGCCAGAGCTCCATCCCCCTCCCCGGATGTCCAACTCAAGGCTCCAGGGAGCCGCAGTAGGTAAGGAAGGCCGCTCCCCTTTCACCCCAAACAATCTGAGGAGCAAACCCAGACCCGTGGCTTCATCAGTTCACTTGTCCAGCCAGACACACAGAGCAAGTTGCTTATTCTTAGCCTCACTCCTCTTCCGAAACAAAGCCACCCAAACACACAGACGTAGGTAACGGTCCTCTCAGCTGAGTGCGCAGCTCAGAAGATGAGTCGCTAAGAGAAGCCGTCTTTCCATTCACTCAAGGTGAACACACACGTGTACAGGAATTCTCCACCTGGGTGCCGGACACTGCTAGCTCCAAGGGGACGACAGTGAATGATAAGATAACACTGCCACCTCCACGGAGCTGCCATGCAGGACAGAAGAACAGGGTGGCATGGGAGAGTGTAGGAGGAGGACTTAATTAACCGCGTATTTCATATGGAAAAGGCGCGATGACGCTGAGGTTAAGTGTATTCTTCTACTACTTTAGAGGCAGAGGAAGTTGCTGAGCCAGGTGCGCAAGCTTTGCCAGCCTGCCCCTTTCTGGAACTTCCAAAGCATCTCTAAACGGATCGTAAAGTACTTTCAGATGTGGGCAAACAACAGACCCTGGGCGCTTCTATTCTTCCATCAGTTCTAGTCTTAACTTTATCTATTTATTCATCTGGTAAAAAGTGACTAATTTCCTCCATTCAACTGTTTCAACATCCATGAAATGCCTGGGACCTGCTTCTACCCCACTTCCCATTACGAAGACCAGCTAAAACGTCTTACAGGGCTTTTCATAGAGAAATGTGCTGGTGCCCTACAGCAGTAAAACCTGTTATTAATATACTCCCTGAACTGTCAAACCACTAATCTTAATATGTGATATCCTCATAACTCTTCCAACCCAAACACTCAAAAGACACTTTCCGTAATAAGATTTGACACTGCCAAGGTCATTTACCTAACATATCGCAATTGCTCTCTTCTGAGTCATGGCCAGGGGAAGACAGAAATCCTCAGCCCCCTGCCATGAATCTCCATGAGGCCGCCTGACTCCAAGAGTACTTAGAGCTGGAACATAACTGTGAGATTACTGACTCCATCTTTACCATTTGACAAAACAGAAAACTGAGGCCCAAGGAGGTCGGGTGACTTGTCCAGAGTCACTCGGCTACTAGGGCCAGTAGCACCCGAGGACCGGTGTTGGGGCCCTTGGTCTCGAGGGCTCTTCTCACCAGCACTGAAGGCCACAGCCCGGCACAGTGCCTGGTACGTGGCACACCATGCCACACCATGCGATACATGCTTTAGATGGACGAGGCCGGTAGCTGGGGACGTGTGAGGTGCAGCATCAACTCGTTATTAACTCCTCACGACAACCCAGCGGGGTCAGAACCTTTATACCCTCAATGTGCTGAGTCACACAGAAGGTAAGGAAAGTGCCCAAAACAACACAGTTAGAAAAGGACAGAGGCAGCATTTGAACCCAGGCCTCCGAGTACCAAGGACGAAAGGATGGATACAGAGCAACGTATGTACCCTGAAGGAGCAGGGGAGACCGGGGACAGTTTAAGAGCAACATAGAAACTGAGTGTCACACGAAAGGACAGTATTACCACAAACACATATGCTTCATATTATCCACATGTGGACCAGAGGCTGAGGCCCCTTTACCCTAAGTGGGGCATCACCCTCCGGACTGAGAGAGACCATAGGTTTGCTGATCCAAACCGCAAAGACTATGTAAAGTAAGACAGGGCACAGCATTTGTTTTCTTGGCACATGAATTTTGAATTATAGCAACTGGCATTCTGTTGTTCATAAAAAATCTGAATTATAAATGTAAAATCATAGTCGTAATAACACCTTCTGAAAGGTGGCTAGCTGGAATCTACTCATTTTTTAAATGGCAAAGGGCACAGTATCACAAGGAGTTAGCGCTATTCTTGCACGAATGTCAGGGTTACGATCCTCGTACCATCATACGACATCCCACCCTACACTGGAAGGTTCTCTCTGGTGCTGACATTTCTAAAGTCTCACCATCGACACCTCCAAACGTAGCTTGGTGGTTATTCCCAGGAACCCTCCTCCTTCGAGACTCACTGTGGTAGAGCTTATTTTGCTAAACCTGACGTTTGTCTGTCCATGCTTATTGCAAATGGATGCGCAGGCCTCAAGAACTCCCCCCGGAGGGTTTTCCCTTCTCTCCCGGCTAAATGAACCAGTGGCCCACCACCCCGGGCTGCTGTGGGTGTGATGGGAACTGGGTCCTCCCCTGTGGGAAGAAGCACAGGAAGGAGCTGGCACGTCCTTGAAGCGACGGCTCTTTGTGGGCGTTTTACATCCTCCCCTCTGCACGCTGCCCCGAGCACAGGGCACCTATTATTCGGGGTGACCCAGCACAGGCAAAGCTCTGCAAGGCCCCCGCACACCCTGGACACAGAGGGAAGCCTGAGCCTGCCGCCTGCCATTTTATTTCTAAAGGTGTCTACACCTAAACGGTATAAATAATCCACAATAACGCTTCCTTGGTCGACGTGTTCGTGTTTGAAAAACCCTTGTAAATTCCTATTTCGTGGCCCACACGATAACCCATTCCTGAAAGGGTCTGGTTCCCAGCCAGGTTTCAAACAGCCATCAAGAAAATGAAGGGAGGGGCATCCCTGGTGGCGCAGTGGTTAAGAATCCGCCTGCCAATGCAGGGGACACGGGTTCGAGCCCTGGTCCGGGAAGGTCACACATGCCGCGGAGCAACTAAGCCTGTGCGTCACAACTACTGAAGCCGTCGCAATGAGAAGCCCACGCACCGCAACGAAGAGTAACCCGTGCTCCCCGCAACTAGGGAAAGCCCGCACGCAGCAACAAAGATCCGACGCAGCCAAAAAAACAATAAAATAAATTTAAAAAGAAAAAGAAAACAAAGGGATTGTTTTGGTGTCTCTTAAAATTCTTGTCTGAGTCTGGATGGCTGAGTCACCAGCCCCCAAATACGACAAACGTGAGACCAAAGCATCGCCCTGCTCACATGTGAGGGGCTCCCGAGCTCCCAGGGAGGACAAAGCCACAGGGGAGACAGCCCCGCAGGTGTGTGCTCCTCGGACACCTCGTGGCCGGGGAGAGAAGTACCGTCCTGCACCTGCCACCTCACAGCAAGCAGGTCCAGAAGGATGGTCAGACGGCGAGCTGGCTGACCCGCCTCATTTCCCGGTGAGAAAGCTGAGGTCCAGGGTTAGAACCACCCAATCTCATGTCTCCAGTAGGTGGTGTTAGCACCTCTGCCCCACAGATCATTTCTACCTGAACATGGATACGCAGCAGCTCCAGGCAAATCACCCATGAACCCTGAGCGTCCAGAGGGAGTTTCAGCAGCTCATGGCTCACTAGGTATCTGCATCTAGATGCAGTGATTTCTCCAGATTCTATCGCTCATCTTTTATCGATCGTGGCACTGCTTCATGAAAAGGAAAAAATCCTAAAACTCACATTCCAGTCTAAAAGAAAACGAGGTCAAAATAGTCTTGGAGAGAACGTCTCAGGCAGTGCCCCAGCTCTGAAACTCTGCAAACATACCTCACACAAAACCCTTTCTGCGTTTCGTGACCATAAAACGCAAAAGCCGACAGAATGTTCTCGCTCCTCAAACACTCGATGTTTTAGATCCAAAAGGAAAATATCACGGAGCTAAAGAAATTCGTGCTGCAGGTACAGGCAGGTCTCCTAAACTGAAAACAAGATGCTAAAGGAGACTTGCTGTTTTTTAGCCTAAAGAGCAGCAGGGGAAGCAGAAAATTCAAAAGAATCAGGCCTCAGAGCTGTTACGTCAAGTAGAGGGAAAAATCAGAAGCCAAAGCTTTAGTCCCCAAATATCCCTACAGGAAGCTCGGTGGGACGATTTTCCAAGGAAAACAGGAGACACATTTTATAAATAAAAAGCTGCTCGGGACTGAGAGTCAAACAAGGAACCCAGCGGAGGGAGGAGGGGAAGCCGCCGGGCAGGCTCTGGGCGCAGGCCTCCCGCCGTGCAGAGGGTAGGGGCGGGGCGGGGGGAGGGATGTCCAAGGCCAAGACGCTGAATATTTATGCTCTTCTTATCAAATGTGTCTTTCATAGAGAAATTAGTCACATCCTACTGTGTCCAAAGAGTCCCCTAAAGTAAGACCCTTTTACACCATCCGTCTCCCCTTGTCGTCTGGCTGGTGTCCACGGAGACCAGTTCTCAGCTGGAAACGGGGGAGTCAGGCAGAGATGTGCTGGCGAGTCCTAGCAACCCGCCAGGAACACTTGTTCTTCAGGTAACGGATTAACAGTACACACACACACACACACACACGCACGCACGCACGCACAGAGTCTGTATCAATAGGAAGCACCCTGACTTAGGTGAAGGTCCATTCTGAATTTAAATATAAGATCATTTCTTAATGACAACCAAGGAACAAAAATGTTAGGATCAAACTGCGCCGCTGAGCCCGAGACAGCCTTTGGAATCGGGCTTGGTCCTCCCATCCTTCCACTGGGAGCTGTACGGAGAGCAGAGACCCGAGGGGCCCTGAGGCCCAGCAAGGATGGAGCGGGGAGACACAGCTGAGCTCTGCCTACAGCCATTGGGGCCCCTCAACGACCAGGCAGGTTTCCATCTGCATGTGGCAGAGGAGACACGGGGGGAAGAGAACACGACAGAGAAGCCAGGCCTCAGAGACACGCAGCCCCGGGGTCCTGCTGTCTGCACACCCCCAGCGCCCTCTCCGCCCTCCTCTGGTCCTGGGGAACCAACCACCAGCAGGCCCCTCCCCGTGATTCTGACGGCGCTGCGCCCTCTGCATCCAGTCCCGACCCTCCTCTCAGCGCCTGCCCCTGAAGCCACCCGCTTCTCTCAAGATTCAGCTCGAAGGCTCTCCCCCTCTATGGACCCTCTTCTCTCCTCCCCTTGTCCCTGCACCAGCCCCTACAGGGACCATTCTCTCGTGACCAGCGGGCACAGCATTATTCGAGGCTTCCTTCGACCGACCACCCCCCGGAGACTAACCTCCCCCACGCACTGGCTTGTGCATGTGTGCATCCCAGGACTCCCAAGTCCCACGCCCGGGCATCCTCCAGGAGCCCCCAGCGGGAGGCGAGGGGCAAGACCCTGTCAATTGGTCCTGGTGAGCGTGGTCAGAGCCTGCACAGGGGAGTCAGCAGGTGCGGCTGGAAGGGGGCCAGCCAGGCAGCCCAGAGGCCACCCATGAGGGGTGTCTGATGGCACAGGACAGGCTGCACCCGGAGTGCAGGGGGGAGGGGACCGTGACAGGGGTCAGTGGGGGGCCACTGGACAGGAAGAGCGAGGACAGAACATATCCAGCGTCTGAGGAAGTGTCGTCTCCTCCAGGATAAGGTCATCCACCCAAAATGTCCAGACAAAGACAGACAATCTTGATGACCGCAGACACAGCCTATCTACCGGGCTGGAAATTGCATCTGCCGGTCACGTCCTCATGGCAGGTCACAGGGACCCTGCAACAAGGCACGAGCGGTGTGGGGAGAACAGAAAGGGAGAAGCTATGGGGGTTAGTGCCAAAGCGTCCCGTACAGGTCACAGACTCTCCCATTCACATATGTCAAGGAAATCCAGAGAAGAGAAAAGGCTTTCTTTTTTTTTTTCTTTTTGGCTGCATTGGGTCTTCGTTGCGGTGTGCAGGCTTCTCACTGCGGTGGCTTCTCTTGTTGTGGAGCATGGGCTCTAGGCACGTGGGTTTCCGTAGTTGTGGCATGCGGGCTCAGTAGTTGTGGCTCGCAGGCTCTAGAGCGCAGGCTCAGTAGTTGTGGCGCACGGGCTTCGTTGCTCCACAGCATGTGGGATCTTCCCGGACCAGGGATCGAACCTGTGTTCCCTGCACTGGCAGGTGGATTCTTAACCACTGCACCACAAGAGAAGTCCCTCGAAAAGGCTTTCTTATGGCAACCCAACCAGTCCCTGGCAGACCTGGGTCTAGAACTCATTTTAGCTTACAATACACTCACCTGGAAGAACGTGATGGGAAAAAAACCCTCAAGCACACAACTTAGATGGTCTAGTTCAGAAGTTAACAAGTAGCACGTTTCTGAGAAGTGGGGAAGCCTCCTGGGACGTCACAGAGGCACCAGTGCAGGAGGCTTCCCTCTAGATGTCGAGTCTATGTTGTGCAAACCAGCACCACCAAACGCGGGCGGCGCGCAGCTCCTGCCCACAGAGCCTGAAGGGCGCGCGCAGCCCTGCAACCTAGAGACACCAACTGTCAACAGGACACGGAATCCTGAATTTGGAGCTGGATGCGGACAGGTTTCACGCAACATCAGGAAAGTACAGTACCATCCCTGCATTTAAACCCCTGCCTGAGACACAGCACGGAAAACGACTTCGCCGCGGTGAGTTCTTGCCCATGGCTGAGACCCAGCCCGCTGCCCCGAGTCCCAGGCTGCCCTCCTCCTTCCCCAGATGCTGCCTGACGGTACATGGTCGGAGCCGGTCTCTTGTCCTATAAACATAAGGCACCTTAACTGTGCTGACTGCGTTTGTTCTGTTTCACTGGTCTCGTCTTTTAACAGGGAGGCTGGTTTCCCAGGAGAACTGGTCCAGCAGGGAAACTGGGCTCTGGGAATCTGACCAGTCAGCATTATCAGATTTCAAGGAACCAGAACACACCGAAGATTGTCATGTCCTGTTACTATCTGAGATCAACTTTATATCTGTTTTCTAATATCTACTATAGACAAGGAACCTTATGAGAATTTCTCATAAATTTGTGGTTAACATCCATCCTCTGACTTCTACAGAGAGTTCAGAAAGAGTCTGAACGTGTCTGCAAACTAAAATAATCAGACTCACCTCTTGTTGGCTTGTACGGCCCCTGCAGGCGTCCATCGACGTGGCTCCGCGGTAAAGGTGGTTTAGGAACTTTCTGCAGAATATCCACACACGCGGTGCAGAGCCTCCGTGATAAACAGAGCTCCCACGGTCCCTTTAAATGTGCGTGGACTTTTGTGTCTGCAGTATTCCAAAGTGAGCGTCTTGGCAGACGTAGACAGGAAATCATGACACAACAATACTGCATTTTTAGACCTTACTATGACCCCTTACACTGTCTTGGGTATTATTATTTCTGCTCCAGCTATTGCTATTTTATAGCAAAGGAAACAAAATAACCAGACAGGCGACACATTTGTCTTCAGGCCGCTCATCTTGTCCAGGGTCAGATTCAGGCATTTTGTCACCATCAAAGCCCACGGGGGTCCTCAGGAAAAATAAGTTGGAATCTACGTGATAAAGTCCAACCTCCCCTTTCGTGCTTAGTCCAGATGCACTTGCCTGTAGGGCCGGGCGCAGGCGCCTCGCACCCCAGACCCCAGCGGGCTGGGGTCAGACGCGTCGCCCACGACACACAATTCAAGATGGCGGCCGCAGTGGGCCGTGTGCAGAGAGGTGGCGCCGGCGCTAAGCCTGGAGCCTGAGCCGCTCGGCGGCGCCTGCGCCCGGCCCGCAAGAACCCCGCCCACGGCCCCGCCCGTCCTGTATAAAGCGGCCCCCCGCACAAGCTGCCGGGAGAGCGTGGGCTCTAGAACGCGGCGACTCCCAGTCCTCTGATCAAAGAAGGAAACTTTCCTTTGCTTTTGAACCGAACTCCGTCTCGTTCTATTGTTTCCAACGACACCGGCAGGAGGACCCTCGCTGGGCCTGACTCCACAGGGTTGGTAACAATTTCTGAACCTAATACTGAATTTCCGTAGCCAAAGACTTAATAGTCCTTGTGTTTACTCCATTATTACCAGCTCCTATCTCAGTTTCCTTTTCCTACATCCTTCGGGTTTGTTTGGTTATTTTTTTTCTTCCAGCATCTTAAAATGAATTCTAACCTGTATTTTAAAAATTCCTTCTAGGGCCAAGAAGGTATTTAAGGCTATTTCCTTGAATGACAACTTTCCCTGGACCCCGTAGGTTTGGGATAAGTTCCTCTAGTTTCAATGCACACTAGATGACTTGTAATTTCACCCTCGACTTCCTCTTTGCTCTACCGGTACTGTGTGAGTGTGCTCCCTGATTCCCAAGCATTTTGATTGGGTCTTTACACAGTTCATCTAATTTTATTGGATTTTGATGAGAGACCAAGGGCTCTAAAATCTCGACTTTCGTGAACTAGTTGAAAGGTCCTTCATCATCGAGTACCAAATTGAATTTTATAAATTTAATACATTTTAAAGGACAAAAAAACCCCTAAGGGAAAACGATATATTATGTATTTGTAGGATACAAACTTCACGTGGGTTGTTACGTGAGATTGTGGATGTGTGAGGATCCCATTTATCTTTGATTATTTAAAGTTTACTAGATCCACTGCATTACAAAATAAGAATATTTACAGCCATGCATTGTATTTGTGCTTTATCAAGTTCTGCTTATATTTCTAGTAGCTTTTGCTTTCTCTGTGAGCTATGCAGGCATCTTACTTTAAACAATATAAGGTAATGTTAACAACAACATCAGATTCATTTGTCACCTGGGAGATGCAAACTAAAAGCATCCTGAGCTATCACTACACAGCCATGTAGTGGGAACACCAAAATGAGAAAGGGAGCATGACACGTGGCCATGAGGATGAAGAGGCACTCCCACACTCCAGTGGGGATAAATTTGGCACCTTGGAAAACTGATAGGACCTACTAAGGCTCACCAATCTCATACCCTCAAACCAGCTGCTACACCCCTCAGTATTCATCATTCATACATTTACCGTAAGACAGGTCGAGAAGGCCCTCAGCCGCTTTACTCATAAAGTCCTCAAACTGGAAGCCCAAACTTCCATCATCGGTAGAACTGACACATACATTTGGTGTCGTGCGGTAGACGCAGTCACAGGAATGAACAAACCACGGCTGGTGTGTGGTAGACACACCAGGCATGAATCTTACAAGCATCCTGTTCAGTGAAAGAAGCCACACACCAAAGAGTGTGCTATACTCGTTTGTGGAAAATCCCCAAATAGGCAAAACCAGAAGTCTAGACAGTGGGTGGGGCCCTTCCTGGGGCAGAGCAGTGACCAAGAGGGGACCAGAGGGGACCTGGAAGCTGTTTCTTAATCTCAGTGCTAGTACTTGGTTGTGTTGAGTGTGTGAAAATCCCAGCGGCTGCCTGCACACTTACCACTTATGCACTTCTCTCTGTGTTTGCGACATATTCCAGCAAACCTGCTTTGTAAACATCGAGTACAGGGCTCCACCCAGGAGTTAATGAAACAGAAAATGCAACCTTTATCTTTTTCACGAGGTAGAATGCAAATTCCAAGGAAATATGTGTCAGGCGCTGCGCAAATTTCTTGTCCTAGATTTTGTTATGAGACTTCGTTCACGTTGTTAAACGGCCAGCACTGCCCACTGAGGTGGGTGTTATGGTCCCATTTTACAGATTAGCCAAACAAGGCTCTGAGTGGAATCTGAGTCGTCTGAGACCACACACGTGCTCCGGGGCAGATCTCTCCCGAGGGGCGGGGAGGAAGGGGCGGAGCTCTTTAGTTCTAGTGGTGACCACACGATGATGATGAGATGATGATGAGGTAGCCTTGTTGAAGCCGAGAGCCTGGAGTGAGGACAAATCTCAGGACCCTGTGTGCAGATTATGTTTTCTGTGAAGTGTAAACACGATCTTCCCTCAAGATATTTCATATGAATTGCTTAGAGATAATTCAAACTAAAATTAACGGTAGCATTCCTCCATCTAACTTCCCAAATTCCCTTCCACACTGGTTTTATTTCATTCCCCGTCGTCATAAAGCCTGGTATTGTTTATAGTGTCATTTTATACAATAAATTTCTTCCACAACAAGTTTTTACTCTTACAGTATTTGTAACTTTAAAAAAAGTATATTATATGATTCACCCAATTCCATAAAGTAATATTACAGCTTTATTTAAGGCATTTGATGTGTTTGTAGTAAATTAAACTCAGATCGAAAAATATTTATTCAAAATGTATACACCCTGTCTATTTCCAAAAAGCGTTCGTGCATAATAAAAGGTGCCTGTAAAATAAAGCTGAAATACACAATTTAAAACCTCATGGGGCCTCCCTGGTGGCGCAGTGGTTGGGAGTCCGCCTGCCGATGCAGGGGACACGGGTTCGTGCCCTGGTCTGGGAGGATCCCGCGTGCCACGGAGCGGCTGGGCCCGTGGGCCATGGCCGCTGAGCCTGCGCGTCCGGAGCCTGTGCTCCGCAACGGGAGAGGCCACGGCAGTGAGGGGCCCGCGTACCGCAAAAAAAAAAAAAAAAAAAAAAAAAACCTCATGGAAGGAGAGGAAATTAATTTAGGAAATTAATACAAAGGCCGTGATTGAATATTAAATTTAGCTCTAAGCTTTCTGGAAGACAAGAAGTACGTAAATCTCCTAATCTGATAACAGAAAATAGATCCGTTATTCAAAGAAGACAGTTTTCCAGATACAAATTTCCAAGAGGCATGCCAAAAACCTTATACAAAAGGTCTGATAATGAGTGATATATGTAGATGTAAAGTGATACAAAGAAGTCCATTTTAGGAGGAAACTTTTACAAACAAAACAGCCTTGGATTTTATTTTTTGAGAATGAGTTCCAAGGAAAAAACGAAAGAAAACAGAAACAAAGAGAGACTGTGGATTTTAAAAGGCAGCAGAGACACACTGGGCCGCCCAGGCGGCGGCGGTCGGGACAGCAGGTCACCCTCAGGGGTCACTCAGCAGTCACGGGGCCAGACGTGCCCTGCACCTTCTGTGCCTCGGTTTCCCTACAGGGAAAAAGTGGAAACAACAACACTTTCCCTGCCCCCTCACATTAAAGCACTCTGGGAAATGCAAAATGCTTGACCTCTGCAAATCCATCATCTGACCTCTACCAGTACCATCAAAATGGGGCGGGTGGAGGGAAACCACAACTCATGTTTCCAAGGTTGAGAAGCAGTTAACGTTGGTCATTCTCCTCGCAACCTTTGTCCTGAGGATGCTGTCGTTTGTTCCACTCGCTGTCCTTTGCAATTTTGTGAGGAAGCGCATTTATTAGAAAATATCAACGTGTGATGAATCAGCACAGAATTAAAACCATGTGACCCTTCTGAGTTGTGCTGGCCCTATGTTCTGCCCCCCCCATACAAGCCTATAAACACAAAAGTCCCCCACTTAAAATTACGAGAGACACAAAACGTGGCGTGAAACTCACTGAGCACTTGCTCTTCCAGAGGAGCACGCTCTGTTCCTAGAAGCCAACAGTCGTGGATTACAGCCTGGAAATTACCAGTGAACCTGACACTCTGCGTGTGTGTGTGTGTGATGTGTATGCATGTAAATGTGTATTCATATACGTGTGTGTATGTAACCATCAAACAATCCCTGTCCAGAATCTGGGAGATGGAGCGTTCTCTCTTCTCCCCCCACCGAGTAGAGAAGAGGTTGCCAAAAACCCTTTCCTGTATCTCCCAAACTGCAGGGGCCACAGCTGCTGAGACCGGAGAAGTTTGATTTTTTAAAAAGACAACATTGGGTTTCCCTGGTGGCACAGTGGTTAAGAATCTGCCTGCCAATGCAGGGGACACGGGTTCGAGCCCTGGTCCGGGAAGATCCCACATGCCACGGAGCAACTAAGCCCGCGAGCCACAACTACTGAAGCCCATGCGCCACAACTACCAAAGCCCGCGCACCTAGAGCCCATGCTCCGCAACAAGAGAAGCCACTGCAATGAGAAGCCCGTGCACCGCAACAAAGAGTAGCCCCCGCTCTCAGCAACTAGAGAAAACCCGCGTGGAGTAGCAAAGACCCAATGCAGCCAAAAATTAAATAAATGAATAAATAAATAAAATTTTTTAAAAAGACATTTGAAAGCGGCTAAAAGAGCAGATCTTTAAAGTTCTCATCACAAGAAAGAAAAAAATTGTAACTGTGAGTTCACAGTAGGTTAAACTGGTAGTAATCATTTCACAATTTATCAAATTATTATGTTGTACACCTTAAACTTACACAGTGTTATATGTTAATAACGTTTCAATAAGCCTGGAAGGGAAACCAAGGCTGACATTTCATCACCTAAGCTCCTGTACCCCCAGGTCCCCCACACGTCGTTTGCCAAAGCAAGTGTCCATGTCAGGTCGAGCAGACAAGTAACACAGCACCGAGTCAGAGAGCGGGACGAGGAGGAAGCCGAGCTAGGCTGGGACATCCCTCTGTCTGCGAATGTACCCTGAAGAAGGAAAGGACGACGGCAACACCAAACAGGAAGCACTTAGATTGAGTGAGTTTGTATGTTCCGCTCAACTAAGCCACGATTGGCATCATTAACCAAGACCCATGTGCAAAAAAAGGCTTCATTATCGACTCAGACCCGTTTAAAATATGTTTACACATATATCTTCATACAACATTTGCATCATCCCGTCAACTGTTGCACTGTTGTTAAAGCTTTGAACTTGAATTTAGCCAACAGCAGACCTCTGCGAACCAGTTTTTAATGGAAGTTCCCAGCAGTGTTTCTCTAAGTGCGTTTCTTAGAGCATCAGTGTCGAAATCAACCCGAAGGGCCTGATCAAATGCAGATTCCCGGGCTCTGCCACTGGCTGGTTGGGGCAGCGTCTCTGGTTTTTTGTTTTGTTATTTTTTAGCATCTTTATTGGAGTATAATTGCTTTACAGTGGTGCGTTAGCTTCTGCTTTATAACAAAGTGAATCAGCTATACATATACATATACCCCCATATCCCCTCCCTCGTGCGTCTCCCTCCCACCCTCCCTATGCCACCCCTCTAGGTGGTCACAAAGCACCGAGCTGATCTCCCTGTGCTATGCAGCTGCTTCCCACTAGCTGTCTATTTTACATTTGGTAGTGTGTATATGTCCATGCCACTCTCTCACTTCGTCCCAGCTTACCCTTCCCCCTCCCCATGTCCTCAGGTCCATTCTCTACGTCTGTGTCTTTATTCCTGTCCTGCCCCTAGGTTCTTCAGAACTTTTTTTTTTTTTTAGATTCTATATATATGCGTTAGCATATGGTGTTTGTTTTTCTCTTTCTGACTTACTTCACTCTGTATGACAGACTCTAGGGCCATCCACCTCACTACAAATAACTCAATTTCGTTTCTTTCTATGGCTGAGTAATATTCCATTGTATATATGGGCCACAGCTTCTTTATCCATTCATCTGTCGATGGACACTTAGGTTGCTTCCATGTCCTGGCCATTGTAAATAGTGCTGCAGTGAACGTTGTGGTACATGTCTCTTTGGTTAACACGGAGGAATTTCTGTTTTGATCAAGCTGCCCAGATTAAGTCCATGCACAAGGCATTCTGACGTCTGTCCTTTAAGCTAATTCAGGAAGGCTCATGTCTTCACGGTCAGGACACCTGATGACTACGTGTGAACCCGTGTGTGAAATGGTGAGTCAGGTACGTGTGTGAGCGTGCAATCCCGTCTCTGATCTAAGTGGTCGCTGGGGAGAAAACAGCGATTTCGTCTGGAAACCTGATGTGCTTTGAAAACTGCGGTACTGTAAACACGCGGCATTGAAGAATGTGGCCTAGCACTTCGTCACTGGGCTTCCCACTGTGCTTTTTAATTTTAGGTTACTTTTCCCTTCTTCTCCTGTTCCATTGGGAATGTTAGAGTTTAACATTCCCAATGAGACCAACGTTGCTTATCCATAAGCCTTCAGGGCAAATACTGTGTCCCTAAAATTTGGGAATAAGAAGAAAAGTCACAAAACCGTCTCTTCCTTCTCTGTGATGATCTCACGAATCGACCACAGCCTGCGCTCCTGTAACACAGAGGATGTCACAGTTTCTCAGCAAATGTGCCCGAGGGCAGGCTGACCCTGTGACTGAAGTTGGTCCACACACCTTAAGAGGTGAGACAGACACACACAGCCTGCTTCGTGTCCCACACACAATCCCAGAGCAAGGAATTCCCATCACGTTTTCCCAGTACGATGATGAAACGGTGGAGGCTGAATGTCAAACACATTAATACTGACCTTTACGCTCATTCTGACCCCAACTGGCCTTCGCAAAGCTGCGGTTGGTTACCAGGTGCCCTGGGCGTCCTCAGGCTGGGGGCAGGCTTCCTGTGCCCACCCCCTCCCTCTGTCCTTTTAGGTGCAGTGAGGGTGACCATGTCCTCGAGTGAGGCTGAACCTCACGCCCCTGACAGCGGCCCTTCCCACACCAGCCCTCACCTCCCAACTTTCCTACTCTCTGACACTTTCCCCACAGATTTGGAGGCATGAAGATACGAGCTATGGAAGTGGGGAGGGGGCGGGGAGAAGAACAGAGACGGGAAAGAAAGCGTTTTCCTAACACCACGATGATTTCCTAACCCAACTCTAGGTTTGTCTGTGTTTCCAATACCTTTAAACCTTTGAGCTAAAAGCTATTTGACAAAACGGATACTTTTTTGGTTCGTTTTATTTAACAGCGTCTTTTATACCAGGGCTATTTAATCGTGAGAGTCTGATTCTGAGGAGTTTAACTTTGACATAGGCATCATAGGTTATGCTGATCTGATGCTAGTCAAGGGTTTTCAATTGGGAAAATGAGTGTTAAAATATAGAAAGAAAGAGAGAGAGAGAAAGAAGGAAGGGAGGAAGGAAGGAGGGAGGGAGGAAGCAGGGAGGGAGAGGGAGGGACGGAGAGAGGGAAGGAGGAAAGAACATATAAAAAGATAAACAACAAGGACCTACTATATAGTACAGGGAAGTATATTCAATATCTTATAATAACCTATAATGGAAAAGATTCTATACATATATATATAGCTAGAACACTTTGCTGCACACCTGAAACATTGTAAATCAACTACAATTAGAAAGAAAGAAAGGAGGGAGGGAGGAAGGAAGCAAAACCAAAAACCCTTTCTATCGAAAATTCAGGTTGAAAACCCTTTAAAAATCCAAGTAACCGGGCTTCCCTGGTGGCGCGGTGGCTGAGAGTCCGCCTGCCGATGCAGGGGACGCGAGTTCGTGCCCCGGTCCGGGAAGATCCCACGTGCCGCGGAGCGGCTGGGCCCGTGAGCCATGGCCGCTGAGCCTGCGCATCCGGAGCCTGTGCTCCGCAACGGGAGAGGCCACAGCAGTGAGAGGCCCGCGTACCACCAAAAAAAAAAAAAAAAAAAAAAATCCAAGTAACCTGTATAACGTTGAAATCGCCAGGAGGTTATATTGATACAAAGAGAACGTGTCACCTTGATTATGAGAGTCAAGCTTTCCCAATTTTCCTGTGTTTCCAGCACACTGAGGGTTGAACCAAGAGAAGTGGATCTATTGGAACCACCTGGGCTCCAGCCTAGCCCATCCCACAACGTCCCTACAGGTAAGAGCGCAGGTTGCTCTGTTTGCTGCTTCAGAAAGTAAAACCGCTTCCGTTGCTCTCGTCTAAATGGAGCTTTGCAGGGTCTGCGGGCACCTTACCCCACGCCGCCCTCTCTCTGCTGCCATCACCACGCTGGGGTCCCCTGCTGGAGCCACGACTACAGCGTTTTAGTTCCCGTGGTGGTCTAACCTGAGCAAGTTTCTTGTGATTGGCCAACCAGTCTCTGATCTCGAAAAGCTTTATAAAGGAATTATAATCAACGATTAGCCAGAGCCAGAGAGGAGGCATTTAAACTATCAAAGGATTTAAAACTGAAGTGCCTGAAGTCCTTATTTTCTCCCTTTCAATTGGCAAGATTTTCATCCATAACAAAGAAACCCTACCTGGATTCTCTTCGGGTAACTTCCCATCATCCAAGCTGAGCTTTGTTCGCCGCCTTCCCTGGACCGATGGGACGGCTGGGTCCACATCTTCTGCGGCGTCAGCAAGTGGTGGCGATTTTCCCTCTCCAACCCCATCCTGCCCGAGGACACAGAAGCGGAGTCTGCCGGCTTCCCTGCACGGGGGTGTCATGAGTTTCCACCCCAAACTTTAATTACTACCTGTGTCCTCTTAAAAAGAGCTCGGACAGACTTTGCTTCCTATCCTGGCTCGGCCGCCTACCGGCCCGTGAGGCCTCGGAACCTCTCCACTCAAAGCCCCAGGTGCCCGGTGTGGAAGTACGGTTTGTGCAGGTAGATGCCCCGTGCCCCGTCCCAGCCGGACGAGTCGTGAGGACGGTGTTCCCCTCCGCCGCCCCTCCAGGACCAGAGCCCTCCGCCCTGCGCCGGCTCAGCGGCCGCAGAAGCGCTAGTCATTTGGTCCGCCGCCCAGCATCTCCGCCGGGCCTACGTTTGGGGAATCTCCGCCGAATGGGCTTTAGTGGAAGTTTAGGAGAGTCGTGGCTGAAGGTGCCAATCGGACCAAATGGTGCTTGGGCGGGGCCGGGGGGGGGGGTGTCCGAACGCAGCCTCCTCGCAGGCTGCCCGGCTTCTGGGGCACAGCTGGCCCCCGCCGGCCTCAGGGACCCCCCGCGCACCTTGACGCAGGAGAGCAACGCCAGGCGAGGGCAGTGGAGCCAGCACTGGGGGTGACGGGAAGGGGGCTTTCTCGGGGCAAATCCAGGAGGGCAGCATTAACAGTTGCCGGGAAACCAAGTTCAGGCAGAGAAGACACAGGATCAGAGCCAGCTTCGGAATCTCCTCCCCACAGTCCCGGTCCCGCGCAACTTACTAGAGGCAAACAAGAAACGCACAACTGATGGATCCCGCGAGGGGACAGAGCAGCGAGTTACAAGACCAGTGAAATCCAAGGTTTCTTGCTGAGAATAAACCAGAAATGTTGCCTTTGGTGAAACTGTAAGAAAAGGGAATCTAAGGAAGTCTGAGCACTTGCCAAGTTTTTAGATGCAGATTTGCAAGTTGAACTTGCAAATCTGTGTTTTCAGATCATTAGGAGTTGTGAATCAGCTTCCACATTTATGAGTTTCCACCTCCGATCCCGGCTCCCACCTGGACCTTGCTTCCGCCAGGAAGGTCGGTGAGGGGCACTGAAGAAGCCCGGCGAGCGCGAGTGAGTAGCTGATGGAGAGCTGGCCAGCGGTCCAGTGACGGCGGGCGCAAAGGCAGAATTTAAACAATTGAGAGACTGTTTTCAGAGCCCTGGTGACATCACACACCGTGAACTTTTTATTCATCCTCTGCCCAGGACAGAGAAAGAAAGGGTCAGTAATTACAGAGGAGGCTGATGAGGGAGTGATCCCGGTTTTACACCAGGACCTGCCCTCTCCTTGTTTGTGATGGTGTAAACAATAACCTTTTTCATTGTCTCTGATAAAGGGTGCATGAGAACTGGCAGGGTGATAACAAAATCGCCCCTATTTCCCTGCAGACGTCACTGGGCTGCCTGTCTGGGCCGTTACCTGAGACAAGGAGGATTCTCTGTCTGTGCACTCACGTTTGCGGCCAAGGTTACAATGACGTGCTGTGGGTGAAATGCACAGATCGGAAAGACCTGCCCCGCTTCTCAGTGTTATGCTCTTTGATTATAACTGGGACTTCCTAGGTCCCAGGGAGCCATGAATTAGATCAGAGGTCAGCAAACTCTGGCCTAGGGGCCAAATGCAGCCACTGCCTGCTTTTGTAAATAGAGCTGAGCTTGGACATAGCCACACCTACTGTTTACCCAAGTCTGTCTTCTCTGGCTGCGTTCCTGCAACAGTGGTAGATTGAGTAGCTGCCACTGAGACCATATGACCTACAAAAAGCCTAAAATATTTACCGTTTACAGGAAAAGTTTGCTGACCTCTTGCTTGTTTCCCAGCAGAAAGGAGGTGCCCGGCTCAGCACATGTCCTGCTTCCCTGGAACTAAGCACATGTTTGCGTGAGACAGGACAGAAGCAGGAGGTAAACCAAGGCTTCTTCTCTTCCAAACGTAGACGCCCCCCCCCCCCCCCCCCCCCGCCTTGGAATTTCAAAGGTGACCAGATGACGGGAATTCCCACATAAACACACAGCAGAGAAAACAACGCCCACTGGCACAATCAAGGAAGGAATTGCTTCTAGAGTTGAGGGTCTGAAGGATGGGCTGCCTGTGTGACCCTTCCTGACCACATGATAGCAGATGTTGGGTTTAAAATGCCCCAATGACCAATCTGTTGAGGATCTAGCTTAGTTGTTATTAACCTTTTTATGGGGAAAAGAGAGGGTCATTCTTCTGAAAAAGTAACATATACGTAGCCATTCACAATTTTACTTATAATTTCTGGGGGCACTTGTACCCCCAGAAGCTAATCCACGAGAATAAGAAACACTGATCAAATTTTTTTTTGCTAGTTGTGAGGAAAACAAATTTTTTAAAAAAGGGACTTCCCTGGCGGTCCAGTGGTTAAGACTCTGCACTTCCAATGCAGGGGGCACGGGTTCGATCCCTGGTCGGGGAACTAAGATCCCACATGATGCTCGGCCAGAAAAAAAAAAAAAAAAATTTTTTTTTAAAGCACTAGTCAAAGAATCTGTCTCCAATTCGCTTAATTAGCAAGCTCTTACTTGGCAATTAATTTAAAATTAACAGCATCTACTAAGTGCCAAATAAGTGGTACAGACAACAACATTATTGGAATTGGGAGAAGAAAGATTATCGTTGTTAAGCAAGGTGAGGAGGCCTCACAGAAATAACGTGATTTGTCTGAGATCTGAAAGAACAGCTAGGTTTCAGGCAAGCAGAAAGGGGCAGGGAGGATTGGACTACAAATGTCTTCAAGGTTCAGAGAGTTCTGAGTCTTGGGTTCTCATGTGTGGGCCCCTAGCAGAGAAGCACCTAAAACACACCTAAAAGGCAGTCACCTTAAAAGTCACCAGAATTTGAGGCTTCAGAGATCTTTACAAACTGTCCCCACGTCTCACACCTTGACTATCAGCGCTACTGTGACTTGTGTTTGGGCCAACAGCATATCTTGGGCAGAGGAGGCTTCATGGGTGTCTGGCTTGATACTCTGCTGCCACTTTCTTTAAATTTTTCTTTTTTTTTGGCCGTGCCACTCGGCTTGCGGGATCTTAGTTCCCTGACCAGGGATGGAACCCGTGCCGCCTGCAGTGGAAGCTCAGAGTCCTAACCACTGGACCTCCAGGGAAGTCCCTACTTTCTTAAAATTTCTAATAATTTTTTAAAAAAGGGACAGCATTTTCACTTTGCAATGGGCCCCGCAAATTATCTTTTTCTGTTTCTCCTCATTCTTCAACTAAGACAACATATTGTGACAGATTCAGGTTTAATGCAAAAGCAGATTTGAGGATCCAGCTGTCTTCTGTTAAGACGGACATTAAAGAGGTTTGCAAAGTTCAAAACAGTGACACTCTCCTTACTCCTTTTTTTCTGTCTTGAAAAAATATCCTTAATTCTCATAAAAATATGTTATTTATGTGGGATTATTACTGTGCTTTTTAAATAAATTAATAAGCATTTTGAAAGCGTCTCAATTTTATTTTTGTTTAATATTGTCAATATTAGTAATCTAGCCCATTATAAACAAAAACTCTTCGAAATCCTCAGTTTTTAAGAGCAAAAGGGAGTCCTGAGACCAGCAGGTTTGAGAACCCCTGGCTCGTATGAACAAGATACACTCAGGAACTGCATCCCATTAGTCTTGTTTCTCTGGCACGTGTTTGCTCATGTCTGCTTCTTATTTCTTCTAAGTTAGGCTGTGTGTCCAGGAATTCCTGCCCCTAAGGTTCCCACCACTCCGTTCCAAGTCTCCATGGCCAAAGCTAAACCAGGTGGCTTAAGAATATCACATAGGGAGAGAGCACTTGAATTGATGGAGAAGGGACCAGCATCCCAAACCACTTTATCAGGACCTGTTAGAATTCACTGGCTCGTAACCAACAATGAGAACCATAGTCTCTAAAGTAAGCATTTAGCATGAAATGACTGAATCCATTTCATGGAGAATTTGGTCTCCCTTGTTATACGTGATCCAGAGAAGAAAGGATAGTAACTTTTTTTTCCGTTAAACTCTGCTACTTGGCAGTAACTTTATTCAGAGGAGCAGACTAGTCGTTTTTGTGAAGAAGGTTCCCCTGGGTCTGAATTGAGATTATTACAGTGCTTGGTTTCTCACTCTTGAGTTCCCTTCTTGCCCAAGGCCACAAATCCAAGAGTTTCCCAGCATCATTCCAGGAGTCTAAACAGTCTCTTAAACAGCTGCTGGGCGTTGATGGTCTCATGATTCCTTAAAGGAATTTGTCTGTGGGTGGGGGAAGCCACCGCCCACGAGTCTTAGTTACATGTTGAAGGCTGACTTCGGGGATGAAAGAAATAGGATGGAATTCTCAGAATCTCGGTGTCAATAAACAGCCTTCTCCTCCATAAATAAGGACTTGCTACAGCAAACCTAAAGCCTCCATCCTTCTGTTTAGGGAAAAGCCCCATTCTTGATAAATGAGGAAAGCGAACGGGTGGTTCCCATAACTGCAGTTACCCAGGCCTCCTGACCTCACTTTATCACGTCTCTCCTGTCACTCACCTCCCAAGGCTGTCATGCGGTCGAACCATAGGACTCACCTGCTGAAACAGGTGGATGGCAAGGCAGCCGGGGCAAAGGTGATTTTCCCCAGCAACACACCAAGCAATACCCTAAGTGGAGCTGCCCCTCACTTGGTATGAGACCTGGGGATGCTGGTGGGCCCCTCAGCAGCTGGAGCCAGGGACCCAGAGCCTCGGCAGCCCCTGAAACTGAGGCGAAATCAGCTGCTTTGTGTCCATTTTCTACTAAGCCCTCCTTCATGTCAGGTCAAGTACAAAGTCAGTTTACCAGCCTGAGCGGGAACCAGGAGGGCAGCAGAACAGTGGGGCTGGGGAAGGCGCCAGAGAGTCTTGTGCACGCAGGTCCCATTAGCATTCTCACTAGTGGAAAAGAGTTTCCCTCTGATTCCCAAGGGTCTGGCCCTCGATAACCCTGGTGCCCTTCTGGCCCCATCAAAAAACAAGTACGGGGCTTCCCTGGTGGCGCAGTGGTTGAGAGTCCGCCTGCCGATGCAGGGGACGCGGGTTCGTGCCCCGGTTCGGGAGGATCCCACATGCCGCGGAGCGGCTGGGCCCGTGAGCCACAGTTGCTGAGCCTGCGCGTCCGGAGCCTGTGCTCCGCAACGGGAGAGGCCACAACAGTGAGAGGCCCGCGTACCACACACACAAAAAAACAAGTACGAAGCAGCCCCTTTCCACGTGCCTCTCAACTCAACTGGTATTGACTTTCATTTTTATTCGATTTTGGAAACTCTATTTTCTGAGCAGCTTTTGCTCGATGTGGTGGATTCACACACCGTGCAGAGGCTGGGTGAGGGGTCCTGCTCCCAGGGGGACCCGTCAAACCCCGCACATCCCGGGTGCATCCATCCCTTACCTAGCTCCGGGGGAACTGCTGTGGGCCCCCAAGAGTTAAAGGCCTTAACAAAGTTAAATTGGTGCCTTATTTAGCTGAATGAAAAATGTGAATCTCTCCCTTCTCTGCATTAGAAGTATTTTATGAAGCGCACCTTTCTAACCGCCCAAATTGAGCCAAAACACCCCCTGGCCAGGACTGTGCCAAAAGCCCAGTGTTCCCAGTTTTGGTGGCCCAGAAGGCAAAGACCAAGCCCCACACCTACTGACTCAGCTGAACCGTAAGGACGAGAACCAGCCAGAACTCCAGCGACCCTCCGGGGCAGGGCCACCGGACGGACCGAGTGCACTCAGGTTTCCTCCTCTTTGGGGCAAACTGAGCTGTCAAGTGTCAAGTTATTTGGAAGTTATTCTGCTCATGAACTAGACGTTCCCATGTTCCCCAAAACTCTCATGTCTTACCTGTAACCCAAAGCCTCCGTGTTTTCCATCACTACAGGAATACGCCAGCAGGCTTTCCTGTGTCGGCCACCCTGTGAACAAACACATGAGGAAACCCAGGATGTCTGTCGTCGCTCCTGGGGACGCTCTGGCAGAAGCAAAAGGGGACTAACTCAGGAGGTGTCTCCCCCCTTCCTGCCGGTGCCACGTGAGTCATTGCTGAGAAGCAACGCCCTGTGCACTCAGCACACAGAGAACGACGACGGGTGAAGGGTTACCTAAAAACGGAGGAGAAGGGCCCAGAGAAGCAGCTTGCCTACAGAGAAGCTTGTACACACAGTGCTGAGAACACCCTGGAGACCCGGGCACACGGTTTCCCAGGCCTGGAATTAACTGAAGCATGCCACACACAGACATAAGAGAATTTTCTAGAGTTGATTGAAGGAGAGAGCGGATCCGAGATGCTCAGCTCCCCAGGGGCAGGTCACCGTCTTACTCTCTTTCGCACCCACAGTGCGTGGCGTGGTGATCCCACAGGCGCTCAGTGTACACGCCTCACTATCCCCGTCTGCGGCGGGAATCTCCGCTGTTACGAATGTTAACTTTTGTCAGATGTTCCACAGCCTGAAGGTCATGTCATTTTCTTAGGTCACTGAATTTTCCTTTTTCTGATTCCAAGTTCACCAAGCTGGTCACCGACCTGTTTCCCCCACTGCCTTGCCACCTGGAAAGGCCCTGGAGAGTGGACGCGAGGATTCTGGTCACTGAAAAAAGGCCACCCCCCAGGGTAATTTAATACCCTTGAATTGGAATTCTGGCCTCTGAGGTCTGTCCACATGAATCAGTTCACTAGAGGCAGATTAGCTCCAGGTAAACTGACACAGTCAAGTTTCCGAACCAGTGAGGACAAGATCTTGGTCTGTGCTAAACCCCTCAGGCGGCCCTCGAAGCAGAGGGGAGGTCCTGCCTAAACCACAGGCCAGGCCCGGCCCTAGCACGAAGGCCAGCCACAGGAGGGCTTTGCCCACAGGCAGCGGGTCGACCGAGGCATAAATAAACCAAGAAATCATAACTAAGTAAACAAACATAAGCTTTAACACTTTGGGCTACTTTGAATAGTAAAAGGTATTGAGAAATGGAAGAGAATGCAGCCAACTGGGTGAAAATGCAGGCTTTGGAGATCAGAAGAGCTAGGGTTGAATTGGGGGTGTTGCTTTGTGGATTTGAGCAAATTATTGAACGTTTCCAAATCTCGAGTTTCTCTGTGAAATTGACATAAAAATACCGTCTATTTCCTTAGGTTGTGAGAATTGAAAGAGATAATCTACATTATACCTTCCATTGCTGGCAACAGAACGGACAAGAGATCCTAAAAAGCCTCCTGATACAGAAGAGATAAGAATGCGAGAGTCAACGTTTTTTAAATCGTCTTTTAAAATGTGTATAGAGTGAAGTAAGTCAGAAAGAGAAAGACAAATACCGTATGCTAACACATATATATGGAATTTAAGAAAAAAAAATGCCATGAAGAACCTAGGGGTAAGACAGGAATAAAGACACAGACCTACTAGAGAATGGACTTGAGGATATGGGGAGGGGGAAGGGTGAGCTGGGACGAAGTGAGAGAGTGGCATGGACATATATACACTACCAAACGTAAAATAGATAGCTAGTGGGAAGCAGCCGCATAGCACAGGGAGATCAGCTCGGTGCTCTGTGACCACCTAGAGGGGTGGGATAGGGAGAGTGGGAGGGAGGGAGACGCAAGAGGGAGGGGATATGGGAACATATGTATATGTATAACTGATTCACTTTGTTATAAAGCAGAAACTAACACACCATTGTAAAGCAATTATACTCCAATAAAGATGTAAAAATAAATAAATAAAATAAAATAAAATAAAATAAAATGTATGGATGAGTAGCAAGAGCATAAAGCATTCCTGAGGAATCAGGAATGAAGCTGTAAGACAGACCAAAGGAAGTGAGAGATTACTGACCATTCTTCTAGCTGGGAGGCATCTTCCAGCCCCTGAGGGCTGAGAGCTTTAATCTCAATGGGTTGGTGGTTAGGTGGGGGGACAACCAGAGAGACCAAGAAAGGCAAGACACATAAAAGGCTCTGCCCTTAGAGAAATGGTAATGGGGAAACATAAACACCCTACAAGCAGCAGACAAGGAAAGTGATCTGTCGTGGTCTGGCTTTCAGTGGAAGGAAAACAATCTCCAGTCGGGTTGTTGGACATAGCAAATAAAAACACAGGGTGCTGGGGGTTTCTAGGGCAGTGAAACGATTTCATATGATACTATAATGGTGGATACAGAATATTACACATTTGCCAAAATCCATAAGATGTGCAACGCCAAGAATAAACCCTACTGTAAACTATGGACTTTGGGTGACAACGATGTGTCAATGTAAGGTCATTAATCGTCATAAACACACCATCTGGTGGGGTATGCTGATGCTGGGGGGAGCTGTGTGTATCTCTGAGGAGGCAGGGAATGTGAGAGCCCTATACTTAGCATTCAATTTTGCTGCGAACCCAAAGCTGCTCTAAAAATAAAGTCTATATACGTGAAGAAATGCGAGGTGCCCGGTTAAATTTCCATTTTATATAAACAACATGCTTTTCCTAAAAAAGTATTCATTGTTTATTGGAAAATCCAATTTAACTGAGCATCAGTATTTTCTATGGCCACCCTACTTCCTGAGAATCCAGGGCTCTTAGTCAGCCCTAACACGTATCTGGGTCTCGAATTCACATTCTCTGCCAAAACACTGTAGGCCAAACGTTTACATTAAATAGATCAAAATGTTCATGTTCCTACAGTCCTGGTAAAAGAAAAAAAAAAAATTCTTCCTCTAAAAATGCATCTTTTCCCCAGGACTCAAAGAATTCCCACAAATAGATTTACAACAAACATACCAGGAAACAAAAGAGCCACAGAAAAAAATAAATAATGAACCAGACTCACCAGGACTTTAGATGTTGGAATTGTCAGATATAAAAAATAAAATGTTTACATGTTTAAAGAAATAAAAGAGGAAACTGAAACCATTAGCAAGGAGAGTTTTAAAAATGACCAGGAACATGAACAAACAAACCTCTGAAATAAAGAAATATAATTATTGAGATGAAAAATTCAAAGAAACTGTTAAATCGCAGATCATACATGATTGAATAAAAAATCAACGATCTAGAAGCCACAGTCCGACACAGAGAAACAGACAGAAAAATATGGAGGAAAGGTAAACATACTGAAGCTTCAATGAGAACCGACAAACATTTAATTGAAATTCCATAAAGAAATAGTAAAATGAATAAAGGACAGGAAACTAGAATTTTCCAAAAGTGACAGTGGGTATCAATCCGCAGAATTAAAAAGCATAAAGCAAGATCACTTAAAGCTAAGCACTTAAAACTAAGCAAGATCACTTAAAAACAAAACAAAACCCACTCCTAGACATGTTACTAAAACACTGAAGGATGCCAAAGCCAAAGAAAAGATCTAAAAGCAGTCAAAGAAAAAAAGAGATAGTACCTTGGATCTAATTAGACTCTCAGCTGACTTCACCACGGCAACCATGCAAGTCAGAAGAATATGATCTGTAAACTATGGATACTAGGAGAAACATAACTGTCAATCTAGGATTCCGCACTCAGCAAAACTATCTCTCAAGAATGATGGCAAAATATAGACATTTTCAGATACACAGACACATTCAGATACATTGGGAGCAGTATATAAACAAGAGACTCTCTCTAGAAGGCTTTTGGAAGAATTTACTACAGGAGGAAAGAAAATGAGCCCATTTGCAAAACAGAATGATGAGCAAAGAAAGTGCTAGTCTACCTTGTGGGGATAAAACCAAAACAAAACAAAGCTTACAAAAGGATGTATTACACCACAGATCAGGTCTCACAAATTTTGAAAAACTGGTATCAAATAGACCATGTTTTCTGACCACAATATAATTAATAAATCAATTTTAAAAATAACTTAAAAACCCTTCTTATATGTTTGGAAATTATAAAAACATCTAAATGATTCATGGATCAAAGAAAAAATATAATAAGAATTAAAACAAAAATCCTTTTCTTTCCCAAAGTTTATGGTGGAAGTCAAAAGTTGATGCTTTGAAAATATTAATAAAATTAATAAACCTCTAGGAAGATTAACCAAAAAAAAAGACAGAACCAAAAATATCAGGAATGAAGTGATATGACAGTAACATAACACAGATCTAAAAGATAAGACTAACCTATAATCATTTTTTGACCTATATATTTGAAAACACAAACAAAATGCACACATTCCTAGAAAAAATAGTAGAAAATTGACTTACAAAGAAACAATACCCATAAGAATTAAAGAAAGTAAATCATTTGTTTTAAATCTTCCTATAGAAGAAACCGTAGTTTCGTAACCAGTTTCTATACAAAGTTTTATAACCGATCTTACCAAACAGTAAAGGATCAGATAATTCTATCTCACCCAAACTCCATCAGAGAACAGAAAAACAATCAATAACTAATACTGAAAGCAGACCTGGGAGATGGGAGAGAAACTCTACCTCCCCGCCCACATCAGAAACAAATAATAGTTCACATGCCCAGAATGTGAAGGGCACACAACAAACTTCTGGAAGAATATATATAGGAGACCCCGACTTTGGGATAGGAAAGGACTTCTTAACTCACAAGAAGCGTTGATCATAAAAGGAAAAAGACTGAATACATTAAGAACTTCTGTTCCTCAAGATACTGTATAAACAGCTGAAATGTCAAGCCACTCATTGGGGAGAAGATATTTGGGACTTACATAATGGACAAAGAATTAGTATCCAAAATATATGAATAACAAGCAAGCCAGTATTTTTAAAAAGGGACAAGATCTATGATCACATATTTTCTTAAAAAGAAATGTGAATGGCTAATAATTATAAAAAAAAATATGCTCAACTTCCTTAGAAGTCACAAAAAGTAAACTTCAAATCATAATGAGATACCACTTTTTATCCACCAAACTGCAGAAATTTGAAAACCAAGAATACTGAATTTCAGTTGTATCTACTACTGGTTTTAAGTATGAATTAGTACAAACACTTTGGGAAAGAGTTTAGGATTATTTTTTATAGCTGAACATCAACTCCAGTATAATCCAGTAACTCCTAAATGGGTGCCCTAACAAACTCGTACACGGATTCTGGGAGACATGAACAGAATGTCCACAGAAGCGTGTCCATGATAGTTAAGACTGGAAATAAATCTTCGTCCATAGGAGAAAAAAGATGCATATAAGCACTTTCTGGGATTAAGTACAATGAGATACTTTAGTGAAATTGTATACACAGTCTGGTTACTAAAAAGCAATTAGAAGGAGGATGTCCCTTTGCTCTGAAGAGCAGCCTTTGCAAAGGACCCAAGCATGTTTGAACCACCGCTATGTGTGTTTTACAAATAATAATGGAAGTTATTGTACTGTTCCTTTTATATAAGAACCTACACTATACATTTTTGCTTGAGTTTAATTCCAGGGAAGCTTCTGATTCTGCATGTGATCACCAAATGAAAAAACATACTGGCCACAGATTTTTAAAGCTACTTCAAGGACCCTAAGGAGTCGCCGTTGTCTTAATAAAGTTAAGCACCTATCAATCATTTTTAAAAGAGGATCACTTTCAACTACTTTTTTTTTTTTTTTTTTTTTTTTTTTTGCTGTTCGTGGGCCTCTCATGCTGTGGCCTCTCCCGTTGCGGAGCACAGGCTCCGGACGCGCAGGCTCAGCGGCCATGGCTCACGGGCCCAGCCGCTCTGCGGCATGTGGGATCTTCCCGGACCGGGGCACGAACCCGCGTCCCCTGCATTGGCAGGCAGATTCTTAACAACTGCGCCACCAGGGAAGCCCCTCAACTACTTTTTTAGATTCTAAAAATGCTTCATCAGATTTATAATACTATAATTAAGAAATATGAAGATTTTCTAAGAACCTATGTGCTCAGTAGATGCTTGGTGAATAATGCCCTTGAACAGGGAATACTGGCATTTTATCTAAATCTAGCCCCGCTGACCTTTAAACACTACCGGCATGTTCTGTGGGTTTGAGACCCAACCCGATCAGAGATGACAGGGGAAGCCACAGGTAGTAGAGGACATGCTTCCCACCCAGGGGTCTGCACCCACCAGCCATGGATTCACCTGGCCACACTTCGACATTCACGAGCGAAAAGGGACAAACAAGCCCTCCGGCATCTCTGGGTGATCCCAGTGCAGCCCCAGGGAGCTTTTCTGCCTGGTATCCCTGTAATCACCTTTCTGCGACCTCTGCTTCAGGCAAACCGGATTCTTCAGGGTTCTCTACACTTACCTGGTTCTGTGCTTAGACTATTTCCCCATTCCATCTGTCACACCCCAGAAGCCCCTCTCTCCTGACTGTGGCCATTACTAAATGACACCTCGTCCACACTGCCTTTTCTGGGGCCACCTCTCTGTTCTGAAACGCCGTAGTACTTTGCTTCTTTTTTACGGTTCTTATAGATCACGTTCTACTTTGTAATGCAAATGTACACACACATAGACATACACATTGTAAACGTTTATCAAACATTCGAATTCTTAATATACCTTTTTAAAATAAAGTGCCTTGTAACTAAGGGCTCAAAAGTATTCACTGAGACCTACTAGAGAATGGACTTGAGGACACGGGGAGGGGGAAGGGTAAGCTGGGACGAAGTGAGAGAGGCATGGACATATATACACTACCAAATGTAAAAGAGATAGCTAGTGGGAAGCAGCCGCATAGCACAGGGAGATCAGCTCGGTGGTTTATGACCACCTAGAGGGGTAGGATAGGGAGGGTGGGTGGGAGGGAGGGAGACGCAAGAGGGAAGAGATATGGGAACATATGTATATGTATAGCTGATTCACTTTGTTATAAAGCAGAAACTAACACACCATTGTAAAGCAATTATACTCCAATAAAGATGTTAAAAAAAAAAGTATTCACTGAATTTAACTGCAGTGTCTCTTAATTATATGCATAATGTTTTTTTGTTTTTTTTTTTTTTTGCGGTACGCGGGCCTCTCGCTGTTGTGGCCTCTCCCGTTGCGGAGCACAGGCTCCGGACGCGCAGGCTCAGCGGCCATGGCTCACGGGCCCAGCCGCTCCGCGGCATGTGACATCTTCCCGGATCGGGGCACGAACCCGAGTTCCCTGAATCGGCAGGCGGACTCCCAACCACTGCACCACCAGGGAAGCCCATATGCATAAATTTTCTTTAATAGGAATTAAACACTATGCTACTGCTTACTACATCACATTACATTTTATAGGCCGATTATCTGGCCTAGTTTACCTGGTTTTTTAAATGAAACAAACTTTTCATTTAAAATTCAACAGCTCCCTCTGGTGGCGTCTGAGGGAAACTGGGTTTGCTGGCCGCGAGAGGTTAACAGTCAAGCCAGAGTTTCAATTTGTTTTTCGAAGTTGAATTTGAAGTGATTCTCAATCAATTTCAGTTTTGCGGTTATCAAAAAACTTCACTTTTCAGATTACCACTGATGGTAAATTTTATTTGGCAGAAAGTGTCGTTTCTAGGCCGAGAATAAACACAAGCAGTTATTTGAAACTTAGGTCAGTGGTTTCCATCTCAAATGACTGTAAACCTACTTTAAAAGATATTCGTATAGGGGCTTCCGTCCCTGGTGGCGCAGTGGTTGAGAGTCCGCCTGCCGATGCAGGGGACATGGGTTCGAGCCCCGGTCCGGGAAGATCCCACATGCGGCGGAGCGGCTGGGCCCGTGAGCCACGGCCGCTGAGCCTGCGCGACTGGAGCCTGTGCTCCGCAACGGGAGAGGCCACAGCAGTGAGAGGCCCGCGTACCGCAAAGGTTAAAAAGCAAACTTTTTCAGAAAGTCACATATTCTTTTTCAGTGCGTGGGAGTGAATAAATCTGGGAATTCAGTGAGAATATATATATAGCATTCTACTTTTGCTTTTTTCCTAATTTGGAACAATATCAATTGCAGATAAGTTAAAAGTTCAAGCATTTAACAAGCAAATGCTCAAGTTGGAAACGCAACAACTTAAAACAAGAAACTAAGTGACATTCTAAAACCTTCAACCCCAAGTACAGCTCCCGCTGAGGTCCAAGTCCCTCAAGTCACCCGTGTCTGTGGTAGAGGCTTCATGCCAGCAGTTCTGGCTCCTGGTGGGTCTGCGTTCTGAGGCGGGCTTCCTAGTGGGGCAGCTGGAGTCCCTCTTGCACGGTGAGGGCAGAAGTTCAATAAAGGTAGAGAGTCTGAATCCCGTGAACAAAGAGATCCAGCTGGCCAGAGGACTCCAAAAAAGGGCTTCAGGGAGAAACGGGTGGCCACCCTGACCCCCCCAGGCCTCGCGGGCTCCAGAGAGGACAGAAAAAAGGGAGGTAGCACAGGAATCTGCCATGATTGCCAATGCGGCCTCGTCTGGAAGATTAGAATCTATTTAATAGAAGCTGTTCCTGTTCCCAGAATGTCCCTTTCCCCCTGGATTCCCATGGTTGCACAGAACCTCTAAACTGCCCGGGAGTCCAACAATTATTTCCAATTATTTCCAAACATCACACTTTTAGAAATATTTCTATAGCGTTTTCCCCTTACGGTTTTATTTTTAAATAAAATCTAACCTCAGAGAAGCATTTTCCTTCATGATATTTATCCTATTTGCGAAGGCTGCACAGAGGAAAAAAAGGAAACCCCACTGTCTGATACGTGTGATAACCGTTTAGCACATGACATTAAAAATGTTTTAAAATATACATAAAACTATAGCTGAATAATAGATTTCTTTAATGGTGAGTTTACCAAAAAACAAAACAGCACAAAACATCTAGAAATTATTACTAGTTTTACTAGTTATCAAACTTGTACTGATTATACTGTTACAAAAATACTATGTTTCTCTTTCATAAAAAAAGTCATAAACCTTCAGCCTCCCTCTTCTTCTCTAGAAACACACTGACTTTCCCTCAGTACCACCCAAGCTGTGACCGTATGTCCTCTGAAGTCAGGGGGTGGATGGGGGCTAAGTACTCACCTTCATCCTAAATATTGAAAACATCCTTATAAAACAGACCGAGTCCATGTTTAAAAGTGTTTCATAATTTCTTTTCACCTGCGTGTACACCAAAGGCTTTTGAAGTAAGCTGTGATGATCCATTCATATACCATGCAAAACTTTGGAATCCAAATGCCATAATGTCATTTTTCCACAAACACAAATAGCTAAAATTTCAAAAAAGAATGCATTACATCGGCAAAATATAGAAAAAAACTGCCTCTTTATTTCAGGTCAGCGGCAAACGGCAAATGAATGTCAACTTCAGGGAAGGCGGACAGTGCACCAAGTAACAATCCCGTTTGAACCTCAAACAAGCCCAGCAGGTCGCCAGACTGATGAGCTGTGACTTAGCTGTCATCAGTGGCTATTAACGGGTAGACCTCTTTGGGTTTCTGGCGTATAAATGTGATCTCAAGCTAAATTTTCTAAACTTTGCATGGTTGAACTCAGTTAAAGCTTTTCACACTCTGCCATCTACTCTACTTGGAGAATAAGGAATACGAAAGGATATTTCATTCAATACCTAAATGGCCTTCCTTAGATACCTTACTTGTTAGTCCTTAGTTACCCAACAGGTAAATCACAGTTATAAATAATGCTAAGATGAAAAACATGATCTTTTGCAACATTTCCACCCATCCATCAGAAAAGACATTTTGACCTTACAACCGTGAAGTTGTAAAACTTCAAAGAGGTCATCATTTGGAAATATTTTCTCGACAGAAAATATTTTCTGTCGAGAAAATACCGCTATTACCATAAGAACCCAGAAAGTGCCCAGAAAGGTAGATCTTCCAGAACTACACCAATCCCACAGAAACTATAACCAGAAAGAGAAGACAGCATGAGGATAAACACTGTGTGAATTACAGCTTTCCTTAACAATTAAAGCAATTACTTCCTCAGTCCCAGCTACACCACACAATCGTGCTTTTAAAGGAGACTATGAAATAACAGTAATAAACTTTGGCGGAAGACACACAATTTTGTTACAAACGAAGAAACTACGGAAACAGGTAAACAGACTTCCAAATAGTCTGACCAAAATAACTGAGAAGAAGTATCGGTCAAGAGATCACCTGAAGGGAAATTAGTTAATTTTTTAATACTTTATATGACTGTATTTTCAAACTTTTTTATCGTAAAAATTTCCAAATATACTCAAAAGTAGACTTCAAGGAACCTTTGTGAACTCCTCGCCCAGCTTCAACAACCATCTCCATTTTGTTACACCCGTTTCATTTATTTTTATTTTGCTGTATTTTTTAAAAAGTAAACCCAGTTTCTCATGCCATTTCACTGCTAAATCACGCAATATCCTCTCAAAAAGGACATTTTCTTACATAGTCACAATGCCATTAACACATTAACCAAAATTATTATTCTTTAGTTCACTCTTTTGTCCAGTGATTTATTGGCTCTAATACCCAAATTTACAAATAGATGTTGTGTGGTGGTGGGATGAACTGGGAGACTGGGATGGACTTATATACACTAATATGTATAAATAGATAACTAATAAAAACATGCTGTATAAAAAAATTAAATTAAATTTTTTAAAAAACCAAATAGATGTTGTTCCAGAAATTTGTTTATAAGTCCATTGTTTAGATTTCAGAAGCCATTGCTCACATATGCATCTTTAACTTACATGTCACCAGAAATAGAACAATTTTCCAGCTAAAACATGGTAGAAAGTAACACTTACTGCACAGAAATGTTTTATTTCTATGGCGTGACCTGGAATAAACAGGTATGCATTGCTTTGTCCGTATTTAAAATTATTTCTATCCTAAGTGAAATTCAAGAATCATGACCATCCTGAGAATCTTACTTCATGCTGCCACACTTCTTTCTGACCAGCACTGCCCACACCTTAATGTGTGTTGGAATTGCCTGGGTATCTTGTTAAAATGCAAATTCTGGTCCAGTACATCTGGGGAGGGGCTCCCAGGTGACATCTGGGGAGGGGCTCCCAGGTGACACCTGGGCTGCCCGCTTATGGGTGATCCATGGACCCCTGGTATTGGTTGAACTGTGTCCTCCCCAAATTCACGTGTTGGCATGCATAGTAAATGCAACCTTATTTGGAAATAGGGTTGGTACAGATGTAATTAGTTAAGATGAGGTCATTGACTGGGCCCTAATCCAATCTAAATTATATCCTTATAAAAAGGTGGAATCTGACACAGACAAGCACACACAGAGGAAGCCACTGAAGATGGGGGTTATACACCAGCAGAAGCCGGGAGACAGCCCGGAGTAGGTCCCTCCCGAGAGCCTGCGGAGGGAGCGGGGCCCTGAGGACACCTTGATCGTGGACTTCCAGCCTCCAGAGCTGTGAGGAAGGCAACCGAGTCTGCTGTCAGGCCCTCTGTCCCACACTCTTCCTGGCAGCCTGAGCAGACTCACGCACTGCCCTTCCCGTGGCCAGAAGTGGAGGGGTCTCACTCCAGTGCCGCAGCCAGGGTTAGGAAAATGGTCCCAAACAGACCCTGCAATCAGACAGGCCTACCTGCCGCTACCTGCCCTGAGCAACTTCATAAACTCCTCAAGCAGCCCGAGGTTTGATTCCCTCATTGGTAAGACGGCCACGAAAATCTTCGGACCCATCTCATAGGGGGTTTGCGAGGATTAAATAAAAGCATGCACGTGACCTTCCTAACTCTGCCCGCTTTTGAGAGAGTGGTTTTCAGGGCAAAACAGTAGAGAAAAACTCAGCTTGCGGGGAAGCAGGGAGAAAGTGGGTGTCGCTTACGCTTTCAAAGCTTTTTTTTGGGAAAAGGAAAGTCAGAGAGAAATGAGACCTTGATGGATTCATAAGGTCAAGAAAAAAGTACTTTTTTAGGCTAAGTGGGACTGAAGATTGTTTGTAGCTATCTCGTCCCCATTTTCAGAATAGGTGGAACCCAGGACACGGTCCCCAAACTCTGTCCCAGGTGCCGGGTGGAGGTACAGGGCGAGGCGTGGCTGCCTGGGGGCTCCCCAGCCCAGAGCTGGGAAGGCAGAGGGAGAAATGGAGTAGGGTGTGGACACGGTCAGCTTGAAGGAGTCAGGAAGAGGAGGGACAGCCAGGCAGATGGATCGGTTGCCGTGGAGACCAGGGAACTCACGTCCAGGTGAGAGAGGCCGGCTCCAGGAGTGGGAAGTGGGGCCCAAGGGAAAGGGCCCAGGAACTGCACAGCCTGAAAGGGGAGTGCGCGCTCCAGCCTCACACGGATCGCGCTGAGGTTTCTCCCGTTGGCAAAGGTTTGCCACGTAACCTTGGCCAGCCTCTGCCCCGGCTCTGGGTTCAGATGTGGGGTGGGCATCGGCAGACGGGGCACAGCAGAGGCTCGGAACGTTCCTGCACGGTTTGGACCTGCCGGCCTTCCCTCTGCCGTCCCACTCAGAGCGCGTCCAGGAGGGGCAGCTGGAGGAGGGGGCACCTGCCCAGCTGCAGCCCCAGAGCTAGCTGGCTGCCAGCCTGGGGGTGAGCCGAGTCAGGCCCAGAAGAACCAACCAGGCAAGCCCAGCTGAGGCCCAACCTGTAGGCACATGGGCTAAATGAATGCTACTGCTTTAGTCCCTGGACTTGGGTGGTTTGTTAGGTGGCGTTTTTGTGGGAACAGGAGATGGGCAGTGCCCACAGCTGCCCTGAGGCCTGCAGCCCCTCCTTGCTCGTGGGGCTGGGTTTTTAAATTTTTTTTTAACATTTGACTTTTTTATCATCATTTTATTCATTTTGGGGGCCGCACCACACGGCATGAGGGATCTTAGTTCCCGGACCAGGGATTGAACCTGCATCCCCTGCAGTGGAAGTGCGGAGTTCTAACTGCTGGACCGCCAGGGAAGTCCCTCATGGGGCTGGTTTTGGAGACAGTAGGGCACAGCTCGTCCGAGCAGAGGCAGGTGAGCCCTGGGAGCCACAGAGATTGGAGGGCCACGACCTTGGTCACCTTGGCCAACTCAAAGGGTCCTAACCCACGGCCAATGGGCAGCCAGGAGGTGTAAACTCTGTACCCATCGCGGTGACACTGGGGCACGCCCTAACAGGGTCCCCCAGACACTGACCAGCAGGGACCATCTGAGGCTGACGTCCTCCTTCCCAGGGACAACCTTGGACAAGACAGATGAGAGTTTTGTCCTCGAGCTGCCCTGTGCCCCCAAGTCTAAAAGTGTTTCATTTGGAAAGTGGAAGGAATCTCCCTGCTCTGGAGGGTCCCGAGACCCCCGTGCTCGCAATGCGAGATGGAGGGTCTGGCCGTGATGCGAGGTGGAGGCAGCAGGTGACCGAATCCCGCAGCAACCTTTCATCGTAGGTCAGCTACACCCTTGGCTTCTTGGCCACGTTTGCCGGTGCCTGGGCCCCTCACCCCCTGCTGGGCCCCGTGGTGACAGGCAACGGCCAGAGGCAACGCCCGCAGGACGCCCAAGGCCCCACCCTCTCCGTGAGTCCATCGCCAAGCTTTACTTACAGATGCGGCGTGGGCGAGGCCAGGTCCTGTACCTGTGGGTCCCTGGAGAGCCACAGCGGGAGCCCAGGTGGGAAGGATGCCCTTGGGCTGAGGGCGCCCGGGAGGCTTTGTGAAGAAGACCCGAGAGGAGGGGCTTCGGGTGTGTAAGGATGGTGGGCGGGGGCCCAGGAGGGAGTGGGCACACCTGCGGCCTCCAGGAGGAAGGCGCCTTCTGTGCCTCGCACATAAGAGCCTCCTCTCCCATCGTTCACGGGGAGCATCGCCCCTTCCCACTCAGAGTGCCGCCCACACCCTGCCTGGGAGCTGGTGACGCAGGGGAGACGGCGTGAGGAGCCGGGCTGGCGTCAGCTGGGCCCCTGGGGCCACCTCGCAGCCCCGTGAGTGAGCTGCTCGGGGTGAGATGGGACCACAGCCCCCCACGCCCCGGGGTTCCTGCCAGGAGTCGATGAGCTGGGCCGGGCGGGGGCTCAGATCCGCAGCTCAGGGCCTCGGTGCTCGGGCCCCACGGGGGCTGTGGCGATGCCTGTTATCATCAGGAGCCGACGCAGCTGCCACGAGGACGGGCGTGGCCTGGCGCTGGCCCCAGAGGGCCCCTACCCCCTCCGCTTGCCCCCCCTGGCCTTTCCCTCCTCCGTGTGTCACAGTAGGTGAACTTGGGAACAGGCTGGGGCAATCCTGCCACGCCCTTAACTGAAACTGTTGCTCATTAAGACCATTTACAGAT
Source organism: Leucopleurus acutus (assembly GCF_964270905.1). NCBI lineage: Eukaryota > Metazoa > Chordata > Mammalia > Artiodactyla > Delphinidae > Leucopleurus > Leucopleurus acutus. Next base: position 3,176,179 of record NC_139160.1, read on the forward strand.
TTCTTTTTCTATCACATTTTCAATCCAAGGAAGCCTGACACTGTAAGATGCTCAAGGATGCTAGGAAGGCCTGGATGTTTCCCTGCCAATCAACTGGTGAGTCTCCTAAGATTCAAGGGTGACAGCTCACAGAGACACGGGGGTGGGGAGACGAGGCTGATAGGTAACTTACCCTCCACGGAGCCTCTAAGATACACTTGACTGCGTCCATCATCAGCCTCCCACTTAATAATAGAATCGCGAGTAGTTACTCACAGATTGTTGTATTTTCCCTCCATTCAACTGAAGCCCCACTGAATGCTGCAGACCTACGGCCGTTCCCGTAGCCAACTGCTCTGAACAGGGCCCTACCTGTATTGGTTCTTTTTTATGGGTACTGTGTACACAGATGTGTGTTGTGTTTTTTCATACATTTTTGAATGTCTCTTCTATCCAGAAGTGAGTCTGAGCGTGGCGACTTCGTATTGGAACAGGTGATAATTATGCGAGAAATACTGCACTGTAGTTTAGAAGGTCAACTCGCAAGGTCGAGGGAGTGGAAGTCTTTACTAAGGAGGAAAAAAATGTCAGTTATGCCGCTGTGTGCAGAGCAAGGAATCGTCTCCTCCACTGACAAAAATGCCGAGGCTGTTCCTTCTTGCGTCCTGTATGAACTTTGATGGTTTGCTGACAAATCTGAAAGAATGTGCAGCCCTTGGGAAATGCCCTTCTAAACGCTGTGTCCTCAGAGCCTTTTCGTGACATTTAGCAGCTGTTCTTCTTCACAGTGACTATTTGAAAGACAGTTTCAGGAACTCAAAGCTTTCTCGCCCCTGTGTCCCTGTCCTTTGCCCCGTCCCTGCTCCAAGAGTGATCAAAACACACGAATTCGTTCCTTCACAGGCAAGAAAGCTATGTAGCTGTACCTCATCACCAACCATTCCATATTCCCCAAGCATCCTTAAACTTCTTTTCATTTTATAACTGCAAATACTCTCTCTCTCCTGCTTCAGTGTGAGCCCCTGCCCAGGACCCCGGCCCCCCCGCCAGGCACTCGGTGGGCATTCGGTTGGTTGGTCTAAGACACCAGGCAACTCTCACTCCATCCAAATGGATCCCTGACTCTTGCCTCCAAGCAGATGCATTTCTTTTAGGACCATGGTTTCATATGTCCATCCAGACTGGTTAAACATTACGAAAACGTAAGAATGAAAACAATTTTGAAATGTGAGCACCGCATACAGGCTGCCCAAGAGCAGAATTTCTTTACCATTAAATGCTGGTGTCTTCTTCCAGCCTTTAACTCCTTCCCTAGAGAGGCAGAAAGAGTAGAGCCCTCTTAAAATCCGGATGCTAAAATATCACTTACTTTGAGGAAATCTTACAGCTTTTAAAATTGAAAGCAAGTCGGCAAAGATAATTTATAGGTTAGAAAAAGGTAGTAACATAAAAGGGAATGTGGACGCATTTTTCAAATGCATACCAATTAAGTCCTTGGGCTTATTCGAACACACAGTAGGTTGTAATAATAACAGAGACGCTAAAGGCAGGAGACGAGCTTTAAGTTTTCGCTGGGAATCGGATGGCGGGAAGGGGTTTATAGTCCAATTGGGGCTCTCCAGGTGGGTGGCGCCTTGCTATCTGAGGGCCCTGTTGCATTTTACTACTGGCTTTCTCTTCCTGTAGAATCTCTGGCAGTCACCTTGGATAACGTGACTGAATGTAATTTGGGATGATAAATAGGATGGAAAGCGTATTTTCAGGCCTGTGTAATGGAGTCGTCTTGGAATTGATTAAATTGATGCAATGTTCTGGCCCGTTCCAAGTCTTCCTGGTAATACCTGTACTGCCTACTGCCAGTTCTGGGAGGAGACCTCAAGGAACATTCATGAAAGGGGAGGTCCCGTTGTCTTTACGTTTTTAAAATATTATTATTATTTTTAAAATTGAAGTATAGTTAATTTACAATGTTGCATTAGTGTCAAGTGTACAGCAAAGCGATTTAGTTATTCATATACATCCATCCGTGTGTATATATATATATATATATATATATATATATATTCATTCTTTTTCAGATTCTTTTCCAATACCCGTCTTCTTTCGTGACTGTGCATCTTCTCCCTTGAGGGAAGCACCACAGTCCTGGATGGCCAATGAGTTACGACAACAAAACCTTGAGAAGTGCACAGCCTGAAAACAGAGGAGCCATGGTACAGCTTCCATACTGCATGAACCTCACACACACGGATGCCAACCCAACCTACGCTGATCAACTCGGCAAGCAACAAGCAAGCATTATCTATCAGGTTAAACACTTTGGAGCATTGGTAGACAGGGTACCTGTTCAAAGTGCGTGTATAGGCTGCGGGTACATGGAGGCACTATTTCACTAACTCTTCATTTCGTTATGGCCAAGGAGCAGTATTTTGTGTATCTGGTTTTTTCTTTTCTTTTCTTTTCTTTTTTGCGGTACGCGGGCCTCTCGCTGTTATGGCCTCTCCCGTTGCGGAGCACAGGCTCCGGACGCGCAGGCTCAGCGGCCATGGCTCACGGGCCCAGCCGCTCCGCGGCACGTGGGCTCTTCCCGGACCGGGGCACGAACCCGCGTCCCCCGCATCGGCAGGCGGACTCTCAACCACTGCGCCACCCGGGAAGCCCGAGGCTGCCTTTTTAAAGAAGGAACCAATGGCCTCGGGAACCTAGATCTGCACACACAGCCCTGGCCTGAGTTCACACGGAGAATCAACAGAAGAAATAACAGTGATTTTCTTTGTTTGCCCCCAGGATCCGAAAAAGAAAAATATTTAACTGCACCGCTTCTGGGAACGTGAGAAGCAAATGTTCTGATAGGGGCTGGCCTGTGACTTTAATGCTTTACCAATAACGCATGTAATTACCTACTGGGGAGACTGGGAGGTGTGGCTTCTTAAGGATGTGGCTGAGGAATAAGGGAAGCAGAGCAGCATGGGGGGGGGTACCTGATCAGAGAGCACAGCCCACATCTCCCTGTGGGACGGCCTCCCGGTGCCCTGAGATACCGGCTCCCTCCCTGGAGAAGCCAGACTAGACGAGGCGGTCTTCTTTCAAAGAGGCTCTCAGAGGGAATTGAGGAACTCACTGGCCTCCTGGTAGTCAGGCTGGTCCAACAGGGAGGGATCCCAAAGTCCAGTGCAACTCCCATTTCTGTCCACATCTCAAGCCACTCAGGACAATCATGTTTGCCCAAGTCCCAGGTGTTGTCTTACAAAACCATCGCCAGCATCCCTGCTTCACCCAGCCAAATGCCTGAACTCTCTCTTGTCTCTGGAATACAGATCAGCAGACATTATCTGCCTCCGGGATTCATGTGCTGATGCGCCAGTCTTGCTTACGACTGTGAATAGCTCCAGAAGAGACTTTTCTTTTTCTTTCTTTTCTTTCCGTTTTTTCTTTACCCCTGTGATTGCAAGCCTAACTCCCGTCATTCAATTTATTTTCACTCAAAATAAATAAATTTCACCCACAAATAAAGAAAATTTTGAAAGCCTTTTGCACCACGGCCCTGGCGCGAGGGTGAGCTGTTGAAGGGATGTATGGGTGAGTCCCTCACATGAATCTTAACCCTCTTCTGGTACCGCTACCTCTTGCGTCAGAGGAAGAGAATTCTAACGCTGCTTCTCTGAAGCTCACGCCTCAACCGTGCTCCTGAGCCTGTCTCTGCCATTGTCCTCTCCTGCCCCTGGCTCCTGGCTCAGCCCCCCTCTCCATCCCTGGTCCCACCATCGCTCGGGCGAGGTCAGGGTCCACGCGGATGCCTCCTGGTCTCTTGGCCCCCTCGACTCCCCAGCTCCCATGATCTTTCCCTGGGTCCCCCATCCTCCCCAGGCACACGCGGGGTCTTGTCCTCCCGACATTCACGCCCGAGTCTGGAGAGTACGCAGCCCCTTCAGGCATCCCCACTGCTCCCCCCAGAGGAGCTCAGGCACCAACTCCTTTACTTTCTCCAAACCATCAGTCCTCTGCTTTCTTATGTAGACAAACTGCTGTTTGAACAGCATCCGTACCCTGGCCTGCACACACACCCCCAACTCCCCCCATGCTCGCCTGGACCAGCTCAGCTCCCTGCTTTATCTGCTGCAGGGCTCTCCCTCCCAGGGTGCAGCCCAGCAGCTCAGAAAAGGTGACTCAGGATCCCCCGGCCTGGTGGTGGTCCTGCCCCATTTCTCGGGTCAACTCCTTCTCCCACTTGCTTTGCGGACCACTTCATCCTTTCTGCACTTTCCTCAAACTTCCAACCACTCCGCCCCCAACTTCCCCCTGCTCAGCAGACCTCAGCCCCTAATCCTCAGAGAAAACAGATGTCATCAGACAGAAACTCCATCAAATCCCCTCACCATCCCTATAACTATTTATACCTTCCCCAGCATCCCACTGTGGGGAGGGAGGGGAGGGGCCCGCCCTCCATCCCCACAATAACCCTACACTAGTATTTCTCTCTCTGTTCTTGTGTGTTTGACTACTTCCTTGAAATGTGAACCTTTCCATCTTAACAGACTAAAATCCCCCCATTTTGAAAGGGCTCTGCCCCCTCTGAACCCCATGTGTGTCTCTAGCTTCCGCCTCCCCCCTCCGCTGGACACAAACCTGCCCCTACGTCTCCCCCAGCTCCGTCCTCGGCTGGCTTCCTCCATCACCCCCAAAACAGCTCGGGCAAAGGGCGCTGTGAAACCCAATCGTCATATCTTAGTCCCTGAGTTACTTCCAAACAGTTGCCCTTTCTGCTGTTTCTAAAATATGTGGAAGGGCAAAGTACCTAGAATGGCTAAAACAACCTTGAAAAGAAAAAGATGGAGGGCCCACAGTACCTGAGATTTTGAGACTTAGAAAGTTACAGTTATCAAGACAGCCTGGTATCGATGGAAAGATGGAAAATTGATCATGGAACAAAATAGAGAGTCTAGAAATAGACTCATGCCTATATGGTCAATTGATTTTCAACAAAAACGCAAAAGCAACTCAGTGGGAAAAGTATAGCTTTTTCAACAAATGGTCCTGAAACAAATGGTCCAGGACATATTTTTTTTTAAACCCTTGATTCATATCTCACACTCTATACAAAAATTAATTCAGATTGGATCACTGACCTAAATATAAAATCTGAATATATAAAACTTAACTAGATAGATGAAACGTCCGTAAGAACACACAGGAGAAAAGCACTGCCACCTTGTATTGGGCAAATCTCATAGATACAACAACAACAAGCCAGTTCACAAAAGAAAAAATTGATCAATTGGATTTCATCAAGATTCAGTTCTTCTCTTTGAAAGACACTGTTAAGAGAATGAAAAGATAAGCCCACTGGCTGGGAGAAAATGTTTGCAAATCACATACTTGATAAAGGACTTTTGTCTAGAATATATAAAGAACTCTCAAATGCTATAATATGAAAACAAACAGTCCAATAAAAAAATGGCAAAATATTTGTATAGATACTTCACGAAAGAAGATATACAGATGGCAAATATGCACATGAAAAAACACCCCACGTCCTTAGGCATTAAGGAAATGCAAATGAAAACTTCTTAAGATACCACCACACACATGTCAGAATTGCAAGAACTGAAAAACTGGCCACACCAAGTGTTCTTTAGAAGGGCAGAGCAACTGGAACTTTCATTCGTGGCTGGCGGGGGTGTAAAATGGTACAGCGATGGCAGAAGATAGTCGGGCAGTTTCTTGAAAAGTTAAACAATCTGCCACGTGGCCCAACATTCAGTTAGGAGGTGTGACCACAGGGGAAAAGAAAGCACAGGCCCACACCCAGACTCGTGCGTGAACGCTTGTACGTGTCATAGCCCCAAACTGGACACAAGCTAAATGGCCATTCACAGGTGACCGGACCAACGAGGGACTGCCACCAGGCAACACAAAGGCACGAACCAGTGACACACACGAAGACTAGGATGAATCCCAACACGGCTGTGGGCGCAAAAAGAGTTCACGCCGTGTGATTCCTTTTATATAAAGTCCTTGAAAATGCAGTGTAATCTACAGTGATAGGAAGCAGATCCACGCACGGATCAAACTGTGCACTTTCAATTCATGTGCAATGTACTGTATGGCCATTATACCTCAGTAGACAAAAAAGCAAAGGAAAAACAAAAATGGAGACCATCTCACTCACAGTATTGTTAGTTTAAGGTAAGTAAGTACTAGGGAGGGAATGCACAACACCTACAACAGCAAACATAATCAACACTGCTGTATGCTGTATACGAGAGTTGTTAAGAGAATAAATCCTGAGCTCCCATCACAAGGAAAAAATGTTTTCTTTTTCCTTTATTTCGTATCTATACGAGATGATGGATGTTCACGGAACTTATTGTGGTCACCATGTCATGATGTCTGTAAGTTAAATCGTTATGCTGTGCACCTTAAACTTCTGTAGTGCTGTATGTCAATGACACCTCAATAAAACTGGAAGGAAAGAGTAGAAAAATAATCATTTTAAAAGCTCAGAGTTTTCTTTTAATCACAATGGATCCTTACAAGAGTGATGAGAAACCCAGAACGAGTACGGGCTATTCCATCATCCATGGCTCTCAAGAGGAATGGGGGACCAGGAACAGCAAGGACCCTCTGAGCCGTGTTTTCCGACCCATAACATGAGAATAGCAACACCTACCTACCGGATTACCCGGATGGGCCCAATGTCATCAGCAAGGTCCTTATAAGGAAAAGAGGGAGGCAGGAGAGTCAGAGAAGGAGAAGTGAGGATGAAAGAAGAGGTCGGAGTGAGGTGATGGCTGGCTTTGAAGATGCAGGAAGGGGCCACCAGCCAAGGAATGCAGGCAGCACCTCGAAGCTGGAAGAAGCAAAGAAATGGATTCTCTCCAAGGGCCTCCAGAAGGAAGGAAGTGCTGCTGTAAATTCCTTTACTGGGCTAAATTCAATGTGCTGACAAGACAATATGCCTGATTCCGTGCACAACCCACTTAAAAATAACAGCATATTAACACCACTTACACGGGTCACAGACTAGCTGGTATCAGATCTACTAAAACCATCAGTAAAAATGTAGTCGTCCATATAAAACTGCCGCACTGGACGGCAAATGTCACTGAACCAGCCCCAGGATGCTCTGTCCCCCTGTGCGGGGCCATAAGCTGTGACCCCGCAGGTACAAAGCGTCAGGCGTGGGATCCTGAGGGGCCATGCGGGCCACAGAGCTGGCTCGTTTTGCCCTCCGTGTGGCAACTCAGGTTGTTGACGTTTTTAAACCCCATCTTTTCTGGTGCTTCCAGTCTTTCCCGAAAGCACAGGTGACAGCGCCATCATGCGTTGTCAGTACACGACATGAGTCAAAGTGAAACATCCCTCCTAGAAATACAACCAGATGAAGACGCCCTTGAAAATGGGCGTCTTGCATTTTGAAGATGAAAGCGCCTTGCACTTTGAAAATGAGCACAGACTGGTCCAGAGCAGAGACATCCAAAGTCGCCTTACATATGTGATGGACCCCTAGGCCTGGAGAACTCGAGCACAGCCAGACAAGGACCTCAGCTAACATGAACAATAAGGAACCAGCCAAAGTGTCTTGGCCAGCAAGGCAAACGTGGCAAGAATGCAAACCTGGGGGCAGGTGCACGTGTACGTGGAGGGGGACGCGTGTCTCAGTGACAGTAACCAACACCAGTGCGGGTGACAACTAATTATCACTCTAAGCACTTTTTCTGTGTCAGCTGAATCTTCCCAACAACTCCAGGAGGTGGTGCTGTCTTTAACCGTGTCCATTCGACAGAAGGGTAAACTGAGGATTGGTGGATGCAGGCGGCAGAGTCAGGAGGCCGGGCCCTTGACCACGGCCCCGCCCAGCCTCTCAGCCCCTCCCTCCCGCCCACAGGCTCACAGAGCCATCCTTCCAGTTCAGAACCAGTTCTAAACCACCTCGGTCAGCGTCAGGCAGGAGGGTGTGTAACCAGGTGGCTGGTGTCCTCCTCCGTCCTGTATGCTTGGCCAGCCTGAGGCCACACCTGAGATGGGGGGCAGTGTCTCCGAGCCGACAGATCAGGTTTCCAGCAACTGCGAGGCTAGAATTTGCATCACTTGTTCTCCACCCGGATCGCTGGGGGAGCTTTTGAAAACTACCAATTCAATCAGAGTCTCTGGCCAAGGAAGCTTCTAGAGAAGCTTTAAACAGGACTAACCAGTCTAACGATGGCCGGTCACGTGAATGATACCTTTGTAGACTATCCAGCCTTGGCCAAGCCAACACAGACCAAGAGAACTATATCCAAACAACTCAGAGAATCACGGAAAATAATAAACGTTTAGCGTTGTAAAATCAATCAATCCGTCAATCAATCAGACTCTCTGAGAAACCCAAGCACTGGCATTTCTTAAAGCTCCCCGCGTGGTTCTGCAGGGATCCGGGGCTCGGGAACGTGGGCCAGCCTGAGGTTACAGGGGGCCCGGCAGCTGCTGGCCAGGGTCCTCCAGAGACGCAGAAACAACAGACGACGGATAGGGATCTATTACAAGGGACTGGTCCGCACAATCACGGAGGCTGACGAGTCCACGAGCTGCAGCGTGAGTCTGGAGGCCGGAGACCCAGGAGGCCTGAAGGTCTCGTTCTAGTCCGAGTCCGAAGGCGAGAGCGGACCGCTGTCCAGCTGGAGGACAGGCAGGCAGAGGGGACAAATTCTCCTTGCTCTGCCTTGCTGTCTATTCAGGCCTTGGCGGATTGGATGAGGCCGCCACGTCGGGAAGGATCGTCTGCGTTACTGAGTCCACCAACTCAAACGTTCATCTCATCCAGGAACGCCCTCCCGGAAACACCCAGAAAAGCGTTTCACCAAGTACCTGGGCACCTCGTGGCCCAGACTAGTGGACACGTAGAGTTCACCACCGCACAGCCCTGCCCGCACGGTGTCTTCCCTCCCTGGGTCTCAAATGTCTGCACATACAACCCTAAAGGGCTACATCATCAGTTCCGCTTCTAGGGCATTGTCTGTCAAGACGAATGGTCTCCGTGCCTTTCCAATGACACATCCCAATAAGCAAAGAGTGTTAAAACTCTGAACATCCCTATACACATTTATTTATTAATTTATAAATAGTATTAAGGTTCTATCAGATGTGGAGATATATACATACATTCCGACATACATACATGTGCGCATATGTGTACATATATGTATGTTTATGTATGCGTGTGTACACACACACACACACACACACACACACACACACTCTGATACCGTCTACCCACCCCAAGAGGAGTACCCACCACTCCCGCTCTGGAGATGACAGGTATAGACGCTGCAAAGTCTCTTTGATGTCAGGCTTCTGTATGTTCGCTCTCTTCAGCTAGACTTACCACTGACCTTAAGCTTCTCTGTGGTACCAGCATGATGCGGGGTGCGCGGAGCACGTCGGTGACACGGTACTGAGAAGTCACCGAGGGCAGGCAGGTGACATGGACATCCCCATCACTAAAGGGGCCATCTCACCCTCGCCCCCTGTGGACGCTGTTGGAAGCACGTTGGTGCTTGCACTGAGACCTCTAGCTGTCACTGGCCTCGCTGGACGTGCTCCCAGGTCCCTGCGGGCAGCGTGGCTGTGACCCCGAGGCCCAGCTGGTGCGGCCTGCACTCCAGAGTCCCACGTGCCAAGAGGCCACGGAATCTGGGGCTGCAGGGCCCCTCCCCAGGCCTGCGAGGGGAGCTAGCAATCTGGTCACTTGGGATTCTTTTTCTTAAAGAGCTTCCTCCTAACCGTATTCTGTTCAGGCCTCATCATACCCGAAACCACCCCCTGCCAACACCCTGCGCTGGTCCGTGGGTGGGTGTGAAAGCCTGCTATCTTTCGGTTATTTTTTCAGTACATCTCACGTTATGTATTGTCTTGTGTTTACGCATCCACCTTTTGAAAGATGAATAAGTCCTTTAAACACACTGTGAGAGTAGATAAACTTTCTTCTGAATATAAAGCCCCCTACAGCTCCTGCCTCCTAAAGTCTGTCCCCTTAACAAAATTATGGTCACTGAGCCAGTATGTGGCCAATGGTGTTGAAAAGCAGGTTTCACTATTCTTAGACAAAATTCCCGTTTCACGGCAGGGTTCCAAAAGCTTCCCACAGGCTACGGTAAGGATGCCAAAGGAAAGCAAATTTTTCAGCAACAGCCAATATAGAGAAGAGGGAGGAAAAAACTCAACAGCCCACCTGAGACATGAACAAAAGACATGAAGATAGTCCCAGTGAAAGACAACACAATGGCCCTGAAACACTCAGCGTTCACTCCAGAGAAATGTCAATTGCAACTGCGCTGAGACAGCGTTTTCCACCACCAGATGAGCAAAGGAGTTTGGCGACACTGTGTTAGTGAGGGGTCGGGAAGCAGGCAGTCTCTAGGGGGGTGCAAATGGGGACAAGGTCCATGGAGGACAAGTTGGCAAGAGCCCAAAATTCGTGGTGCCTATAACATTTCGTTTTAGCCAATCCATTTCAAGAAATTTGTTTACTAGATACACGCATGTCAAAGAGTGTAGGTTCACTGTTATTCACTGAAATGTGGAAATAACCTGCTGCTCATCACTAGGGAACCGGTTTATATAATATGCTACAACCATAGAACAGAATACTACACAGCCATCAAAAAGAATGAAAAAGGGTGGAAACAACACAAATGTCCATTGACAGATGAATGGATAAACCCAGTGCAGTATACGCATACAATGGTATTCAGCCATTAAAAGGAAATGAAATCCTGATATATGCTATAACATGGATAAACCTCGAGGATATTATGCTAAGTGAAATAAGCCAGACACAGAAGGATAACATTTTTATGATTCTACTCACTCTGAGATAGTTAAAATAGTCAAATTCTTAGAGAGAGAAAGTAGAATGGTGGTTACTGGGGGCTGGGGGTGGAGGGAGTTATTGTTTAATGGGTACAGAGTTTCAGCTGGGATGATGAAAAAGTTCTAGAAATAAATGGTGGTATGGTTGCACAACAATGTGAATGTATGTAACGCCACAGGACCGTACACTTAAAAACGGAAAATTTCATGTTATGAATGTTTCACCACAATAGAAATAAAAGAATGAAGAAGCGTTTTATGTACTGATATGAAATATATCATTAATACATCATATATCATAATATGTCAAATATACCATAATATATCATCTCTGAAATATATCATTAAGTAAAAATAAAGGATCCAATATACTATGTATACTATGTCAATACTTGTGTAAAAAATAGAGGGGGATAGAAGAAAACATATTTCCTTATAAAAGCGCAGACCTTCTCTGAAGCATACGGAAAAACTGGTAATACCAGCCCCTCCCAGAGGGGCAGCTGGGTGACCTGGAAGGGTCAGTGGGGTGAAAGGCTGGAGGAGAGAGGAGATTACTTTTCAGCAGATGCTGTTTCATAACCCTCTCATTTTATAGCATGTAAATAAATTATATATTTTTTAAAATAAAAATAATTAAAAATTTTAAATTAATATAATTTAAAAAATTTTTAATAGAGTTTTTCTTGCTTTCCTAAAAGCTGTCATTTTTCCCACTATGAAAATCCATGTATTAAATAATCAGTTTATTAAAAATAGATTTTTAGTAAACTAGTGGGATATATCTTTACGTTCAATTAGCAATTAAACTATCAGGAACACTAAATTTTTAATATAAAACCACTTGAATAAAAATATTAACAAAAGATGTTGTTTTCTATCATGTGTCTAATTCATACATTGCTTTCAGCCCAACTACTTGGGCTAAATCTTTCTCGCCCCTCGTCATCTGTCCTCATATATCAGATACCAATGGAAATTCCAGAAGCACCTTTTCCAAAGAAATAATCAAGGATGAACTATTTGAAAGTGAAGGCCCCGCCCTCCTTCCGGTCCACGCTGGCATCCCCTGGTCCCACTGTGGCTCCACTGGTGCCCATGACCCTGCTGGCTGGCATCTTCCCTCCAGCAGCCGCGGATGCCCACTTTACTAAGCCCGTCACTCCACAACTAAAACAAAGTGCCGCTGACTAGATTACGGCAGATATCATACTCATAAAATCCTGAAAATACTATCTCTTGTTGCCTTTAGAAGGGGCTGCTGACTCCTAAACTTCTGATTAGAGTTCCACTAAAAAGTATAGTTTTTACAAGAAACTCTATCATTGGTTGACATTCTTTGAAAATTCTTTCACTTTTCTCATTTTTTAACAGGAAAAAAAAGTCTTAGGTCATTTTCTAAAGGAATTTTTCCTTCTTTTCCTTTTCTTTTTTAAAAAACAGGTTCTCACTGCTGATGGCATTTTGACTTTTCTTAATTATGATCCTCATATCTTAACTTATAGCTTGCAGTGTAGCTTGGAAGATTGGCCGATGTGAAATTAAACTTTGTACAGCTGTTATTTACTGCAGGGGGAAAAACTGTTTATACTTTAGACCATCAAAATACCAAGATTTCCAAGTCCAGAGCTTTCACCTCCCAATTTCTCAACACTTAATTGCATAACCAAATTCTTACTGGTCAAATCGTGTCTTTTAGGGGGAAAAATGCCTCATTCAGTGGCCGATTGCCTAAGTTGGCTGAAGACAAACATTGTTGGAAGAATGACTTGTTTGGGCAGATTCCCAGAGCTAATAGTGATTAATATAATATTTAATGTTAGAAGTGCTTAAACTTTACTCCAGAGAATATATTCCCACAATCAGGGGAACCGCTGATTTTCACATTATTCCAGCTGTCTTTCATCCCACAAAAAACATGGGTGGGTATCTTAGAGATAATGTGGTTCCTCATTTTCAAGTGACATACATATTCAACAGCTAGACAGTAAAAATTCTTCTTTTCTTTTTTTTTTTCTGAGGTTGGACACCAGCTTTGCCACTTATTCAGTGTGTCCTCTGACAGGTGATGTAACTTCTCCATGTCTCACTTTACTAACTTCCAACATAAAAGCAACAACAGCTCCAAATACCGTAAATACATCAATGTCCGGTTTACAGTCAGCACTCATTCATGTTATTTTCCTTTCTTTAAAAAAAAAAAATCAATGACATGCTTTTATGCTAAGAATTAAGTGTATCCCACTACAGTTCTCAAAACTGTAACCAACACAGTCAGAAATTGTGTTAGTTGCTCCACTCCTTAGCTTGTGAAACACTATCAAATGCTTCTACCCGGTTGTAACACAGGTGAGACGGAATTAGTTATCTCTGATGGGAAAGTAAGCAAAGTACCGAGCTAGAATTCCTTTTAATGATCTCTCTGATCCAGAGAAAGGAAATAAAAATCCATTGCTTGGATCTTGGACAGAAATGTTTTCAAAGGGAAAACTCTATATACATCTCATGCTGATGGTATGGGTACACTCAGCTTATAAACCAAAACATGCTTATTTAACTACAGATCATAAAAAACATTTCAGATCGTAATATGCATTTTTCCTAAGATTTGCCTAATTGGAAGCTTCTGAGAAATGTTTGTGTGGATTTCTCTTTTTCCTTTCAAAATAAATAAATAAATATATAATTAGAAAGGAAAAATGTTTCTAAAACACCACATTTACTACCTAAATAGAGACACTACAAGGAAACCTGATATATAAGATCCCAAGAGGATAAATTCTATAAACTAAGAGACCTATTTTCACTAGCCAGATTCAGTGTAGGTTCCATTTAGTTTGATCCCCTTGTTCATTTAAAGTATAAATCCAAAATACCCAAATTCCAAACTTTTCAAAATTCCCTGCTCCGTGTAAAGTGACCAAGAATTGTCCTTCACTTTGTATATGCTGTAATTCACTGCACAAGGAGATCCTTCCATGTTTCCAATCAAAGGAAATTACAGGCATTTGATCTGGGGATGCATCCTGGGAGGCTCTCCTTGAGATGTGACGTAATAACAATAAAAACAGCTTACCTGGCCTGATGGTTTCTCAAGGCTGAGATCTCACAGCCAGGACATGGAAGCCAAGAGCATGTGGAGACAATTTTATTTTTACAAAGGCATGAAACAAAACAATCAGTTAAGGAAAACTGAGAAATTCTCACCTCTAAACCTTTTCCTGGAGAGACGTTCCCAACCTTGTGTACAGACACCGGGAGGAAACAGCATCGCTGACTATGACAGACTCATGGGGACACCAGGAGACTCATGAATAAAAGGCAAAGGGATGGATACCTGACCGGCATTTGGGATTCTTAGAGGTGACACATCCCATTTTAGGCTGCCTTTCAGAAAGAGCAGAATTCCAGAACACAACAGGACCTCAGAAATCATCTAATCAAGTCCCTCCTCTTACAGATAACAACTCTCGGGGAATTTCGCTTTTTGCTAAAATCTGTGAATTTGTATCAGAGATGATATTTGTACCCAGGTCTCCGCACCTTCCTCTAACGCTCATTCCTCTATGCCTTGGCGGTCCAGATAAAATTCCCGGTTGCTCTGATCTTCATTTCACAAAGGCTTGATGCTCAAACATACATTTCACTTGCTTCAAGTTCAGCATATATTTTCCTTACAAATAGGATATACAGAACTGGTCCCTGGAACAGCCCCCAATACCTAACACAAGCACAAGAAACAGTGGTGTGCTAAAAATCACCTGCACACCTAAACCCCTACAACAGAATTGACTGCCAGCTCCACGTGCCAGGACCAATGGAATCAGAGACTCTGTTCTCCCTGCAGCGGGCTCTCCAGCTCCAAATCACTGCTGCTCATCATGGGGGAGGGGGGTCTGGGCCCCAGTGGGTGAGGAGTACAGAGCTCAGGAGTGGGGAGCACAGAGCTTCCAGGGGTATAACCCCAGGGGACATGTCTGTATCCCAGAGCTGGCTTCCTAGCCGCCATGTTTATTTTCTTCCCGTGGTCTCAGGGTAAGGACCAGTTGCAGGTGCCCTATCCTATCACCATCTAGGGTGTGGACCGCTTTTTTTCTCCTCTCTGCCCTGCTGTGGCCATGCACACAGTCTCCTGTTCTTATGTTGCCTACATATCATTCTGTCCTTGAAATGAATACTCAGGCAGTCTTTTTATGGCCTTCCAAGGATTTATGAACTCTATCCATGATGAGACAGTAGAAATGGCTCTCTCTTCTGCTCCTTCAGCCCAGTCCCTCGTTTATTTCCATGAAATCCTGAGGGAGCTCCCAGGAGTATAAAGGCTTCGAATCCTGTGGCCAGATTCACCCCGGTTTAAACTCATCGGAGATAGGATTTCTTGAGCAGCCTCACTGGAAAAGCAGGAAAGGGCCAGGTTAAGGGGCTGGGGTGACGGGAACTTGAAGGAGATCCGCATCTGAGAAGCCACAGTGAGGAAAGAGGATGCATCGCACCCCAATGTTCATAGCAGCACTATTGACAACAGTCAAGACACGGAAGCAACTGAAATGTCCATCAGCAGAGGAATGGGTAAGGAAGATGTGATACAATACACAATGGAATACTACTCAGCCGTAAAAAGAATGAAATAATGCCATTTGCAGCTACATGGATGGGCCTAGAGATTATCAGACTAAGTGAAGGAAGTCAGACAAAGACAGATACCATACCATATCACTTATATGTGGAATCTAAAAAAATGATACAAATGAACTTGTTTACAAAACAGAAACAGACTCACAGACATAGAAAACAAACTTACAGTTACCAAAGGGGAAACATGGAGGGGAGGGATAAATTAGGAGTTTGGGGTTAACACATACATACTACTATATATAAAACAGATAATCAACAAGGACCTACTGTATAGCACAGGGAACTCTACCTATATGGGAAAAGAACCTGAAAGATATATATATCTCTGAATCACTTTGCTGTACACCTGAAACTAACACAACATTATAACTCAACTAGACTCCAATATAAAATAAAAATTTTTTAAACATGAAGAAAATAAAGAAAAAAAAAAGAGGATGCAATTCTCTGGCTGCCGAGCCCACCTCGAGCAGCTGTTCGTAGTGTCTGGAGCACACCTACCAGCGTGTACATGACACAGCCCTGAATTGTGCTTTCTTGTTTTCACATCTGTTTACCCTGAACTAGAGTATCAGCTGCTTGAGGAGAAAGTCCATGACATGTCTTCTCATGCCCTGCAGGCTGAGAAGATCGTGAATGACTGATAAATGCTCCCTGAAAGCCTGGGAACTTCCAGGCCACTGCAAGGTCATGACCCTCTCCAGTAGTGTAGAGGAATGAAGGGGACTTCGCTGGGCCAAAACCTGGGGCAGTCACGAACAGCCATGAACAGCAGCTCCTCCTCACTCTTCGTACATCAGTGTTGCCTTCTTTTCTCCTAAGTTGAGGGGAGTGCCTCTGAGGGGAGATCTTAATTAAAGGTGTTCTAGAAGCAGCCGTTGAACAGACCAACCCATCTCCTGGACCTGTGCCGGCCGATACGCACAACCGACCAGGGAGACAAATGTCTGGCTCGAATCAGAAGGGGAAATGTACAGTTCTGCCCTTCAGGAACTTGCACTAACTTTCAAGGCTGACTTTTCAAACTTCAGGCACCAGCACCCAGCCCCTCACTGATTAAGCACACACTGCTCTGAGGAGGACACATTCCTTTTGGGTTGGGATAATGATAGCTGGCTCACACATGAACCTGTTCCTGAAAGCACCCATTGTGGAAAGTTACTGGATCTAGCCAGGACATGGAAGCAACCTAAGCGCCCATCGGCAGATGACTGGATAAAGAAGATGTGGCACATATATACAATGGAATATTACTCAGCCATAAAAAGAAACAAAACTGAGTTATTTGCAGTGACGTGGATGGACCTAGAGTCTATCATACAGAGTGAAGTAAGTCAGAAAGAGAAAAACAAATACCGTATGTTAACACATATATACAGAATCTAAAAAAAAAAAAAAAAAAGGTTCTGAAGAACCTAGGGGCAGGACAGGAATAAAGACTCAGATGTAGAGAATGGACTTGAGGACACGGGGAGGGGGAAGGGTAAGCTGGGACGAAGTGAGAGAGTGATATGGACATATATACACTACCAAATGTAAAATAGATAGCTAGTGGGAAGCAGCTGCATAGCACAGGGAGATCAGCTCGGTGTTTTGTGACCACCTAGAGGGGTGGGATAGGGAGGGTGGGAGGGAGACGCAAGAGGGAGGAGAATATGGGGATGTATGGGTATGTATAGCTGATTCACCGTGTTATACAGCAGAAACTAACACACCATTGTAAGATGTTAAAAAAAAAAAAAAAAAAGAAAGCTGCTGGATCCCATCCAAAGAGCACATTTTGAAAGCTTTTGGTATTCCTGGAAAAAGCTTCCCCAAGTGTACGGGATACACATTCTTCCGTAAGGATATTTCAGAATAGAGTCCAGGGCCTCACGATTAGAGAAGTAAATAGGACAGCCCTCAAAAGTCACAACTCAAGCGAGTGCGGTGAAGACATAAAAAGCAACCCACAACTCAGGATGGTGAGGGGCGGCTTCCCTGGGACTGTGATAGAAACAGATTCGTCACAATGGACAGAGTTTCCATTCAACTTACCAAAAAGAACCAAGAAATGACATATGAAGACTCTTTTAGCAAATGACAAGCTATTCCATGCAAAAAAGTGGACACCCACGCTCTACCATATGAAGTAATGAAGGAAATCGAGGAAACAAACAAAAGTCCTTTGAGACCCTGATGTTCGGTGAATACTGAAACCTTTATGGCAGGAAACTCTGGAACCTTCTCGGGCTACCTGGAAACCTAGGCTGGATTCCTGCCTTCACAAAGCAGGTTCTGTGGAGTCCAGACAAGGGCCAGGCACTGCCTACAAGACCTGCAGGCTTCCCTTGGTCCCTGATATCCTATGACCACAGCATTTTCATAATTTGAGTCTTTGCAATACATTCCAATTATAACCTTGTAAGTTGTTCAGTGCCTCAGAGAAAACCTTCAAATTCTTCTGGCTACCTTCCACGGTCTGAAACACGATGCTGAGCATATTTTGTTAGAAATAAGCATGGAGAATGCCATTCAGATGGAAGGTTGCCCTAGCTTTTATCTTCGTGGCTCTGAGGGCTGCAAAATCTGCGCTCCCCTGGCCTTTCAGTATTGTGATTTCATTTTCAGTGCATTTATCACGCTTCCCAGGCAGTGCACGTGACTCAAATCACTCCACGGCACTAAAAAAGGCAGAGAGACAGGTCATACCTAGCTGGAAGCGGGGGTCATCGCCAGCTTTGTCTGCCCCCGTCAAAATGTGACAAGGTTGGAAGCTGGCCCTGCAGAGGTGAGAGTGAAAATGAAGTATAAAGCAAGCTAAATACAGAAGAGTTCAGCTCTGAATCTCTTTGTTTTCTTTATACGTCCGGTGGAATATACTGTTGTAAAAGACTGCCACAACTCACCCAAACGTTGATCGGTGCCAGGAGAGAAAACTAATGGGAACCGTAAAGCAATTGCAATGTCTTGTCTTCTGGGTCATGGACCAAGTTCACTTTCCTTAGTCTCTATTATGGGCTGAAATGAGTTCCCTCAAAATTCATCTGCTGAAGTCCTAACCCCCAGGACCTCCCAACGTAACTGTATTTGGCGGCTGGGGCCTTTAAAGAGGCAATTATGGTAAAATGAGGTCAGATGGGTGGGCCCTAATCCAATATGACAGGTGTCATAACAAGAAGAGATTAGGACAGAGACACGTACGGAGGGAGGACCAAATGAGGGTACCGCAAAGAGGGGGCATCAGCCAGCCTAGGAGAGAGTTCTCTGAAGAAACCCACCCTGCTGACTTCCAGCCTCCAGAGCTGTGACACAGTAAAGGCCTGTGGTTTAAGCCTGCCAGTCTGGGATACTTTGTTACAGAAGCCCTAGTAGACTAGCACACCCCTCCCCCTGGGTCTCCCCACTACCAATTTTGAACACTGGCTCCCCCTTCCTTCTGCCCCGCTTCTTTCTTTACTTGTCTTTTAAAAGAGGTTCCCTCGCCTTCTTCCCAGACAGAGGGGGAGCCTGGGGGAGGTGAGAGGGAGAGAAGGCATTTTGCACCCTGACTCCCCGAGTCTGTCAAGAGGCTCAGGCCCCCAGAGCTCACAGGCGTGTCTGGTTTGCAAGGGCATCACTTGACTTCATCAGAAGATGTGACTCTCCCTTGCTGGGTGACTCTGACCAAGTCGCTCAACTTCTCTGAGCTTCTGTTTTCTCATACATTAAAAAAAAAAAAACTGGTGTTGTGAATCCCTTTGAAGGGGTTCAGAACGAGCCTCCCCAAAATGTTCCACTTCGGCTCGTGGATTGTTTTGAGCTAAAGAGAATCAGGGCCCAAGAGACCCAGGAGGGGCTTTTTACCTCCCCCTCAGTTTCCTGAAGGAATTGAGACTGGGGCCAGACTCAGAGAGAAAGCGCTATTACCAGAGATCCCTTTTATCTGAATGACCTATCTACATGGCAGGGCAACCATCAACTCACCAAACATCTGTCTTCTTATTGTCCTGTGCATCACCCTCCTCCCCTTGGAAGCCTCAGGCCCCCATCCCATTCCTCAGCTCAGGATAGTATAGAAGCCTCAGCTGCCCGACATGCCCTTGGGTCTCATATCTTTGGGACCCCCCCCTACGTACATAACTAATTTGTTTTTCTCCTGTTAATCTGTCTTATGTCAATTAAATTATTAGACCAGCCAAAAAACCCAGAGGGTAGAGGAAAAAGATTTCCTCCCCTACGCTTTCAGGGTTGTTGTGAGGTTCAATTAAGATAACACACTGGGGCTTCCCTGGTGGCGCAGTGGTTGAGAATCCACCTGCCGATGCAGGGGACACGGGTTCGTGCCCCGGTCTGGGAGGATCCCACATGCCACAGAGCGGCTAGGTCCGTGAGCCATGGCCGCTGAGCCTGCGCGTCCGGAGCCTGTGCTCCGCAACGGGAGAGGCCACAACAGTGAGAGGCCTTCGTACCGCAAAAAAAAAAAAAAAAGATAACACACTGGAAAATACTTAAATACGAGTCACCGTAAGTCTTGTTAATTCTTTTCTTACCTTCTGTGACCATCTATGGATAATTAATTGCGGTAAAAATTTCTATCTGCAAAATAGGTACTACCTGGAATTTTATAGTGAGGTATCATGGAAAAAAAATAATCAACAGGGTTCCCCGGGTGGCGCAGTGGTTGAGAGTCCGCCTGCCGATGCAGGGGACACGGGTTCGTGCCCCGGTCCGGGAGGATCCCACATGCGGCGGAGCGGCTGGGCCCGTGAGCCATGGCCGCTGAGCCTGCGCGTCCGGAGCCTGTGCTCTGCAACGGGAGAGGCCACAGCAGTAAGAGGCCCGCGTACCGCAAAAAAAAAAAGAACCAAAAAACAAACAAACAAAAAAAAATCAACAAATAATTAGAACTTCTGTGACTCTGAATATTATATATTTTAAAGGGTTATTTCTTCTACTCTATATTTTGTTGCCCTGATAGTTTTTTTTTTTTTTTTGTTTCTCCTGCCAGTTAAGATTTATGAAGAGTGTTGTAGCTGATATTAAGAGAAAGATTCTAAAGACACGAAAGATCTGGTTCCTGCCTTCATCGATCCTGCAATCTATTCAGGAAAATAACATTTTAACTGGAAAAACACTTATGAAATTAGTTCAACGTGGTTTTCAGGGCTGTGACGGGGTGTGTGGAGCCAAATCTCACTGCAGGTCAAGCCAGGTACATACCTGAACTTTTTTTTTTTTGCGGTACGCGGGCCTCTCACTGCTGTGGCCTCTCCCGTTGCGGAGCACAGGCTCCAGACGCGCAGGCTCAGCGGCCATGGCTCACGGACCCAGCCGCTCCGCGGCATGTGGGATCTTCCCGGACCGGGGCACGAACCCGCGTCCCCTGCATCGGCAGGCGGACTCTCAACCACTGCGCCACCAGGGAAGCCCCATACCTGAACTTTTTAGGACAACTTTCTACCCAGCAATTTCCAATTATCACCTGTCTAAAGACAATGCCAGAAGAAGCTAACCAATCTGATTGAAAACATCTAAAATCAGGAAAGGTAATAAAAACCTGAATGCTAACGAAGTAATGTATTTTGCTTTAAAGAAATCTAATTGTGTAACAATTTGTACAACAGAACCCTTTAATACATAAGTACCAGGACTTCCCTGGTGGCATTGTGGTTAAGAATCCACCTGCCAATGCAGGGGACATGGCTTCGAGTCCTGGTCCGGGAAGATCCCACATGCCTTGGAGCAACTAAGCCCGTGAGCTACAACTACCGAGTCCGCGTGCTGCAACTACTGAAGCCCATATGCCTAGAGCCCGTGCTCCGCAACAAGAGAAGCCACCGCAATGAGAAGCCCGCACACCGCAACGAAGAGTAGCCGCCGCTCGCGGCAACTAGAGAAAGCCCACGCGCAGCAACAAAGACCCAATGCAGCCAAAAATAAATAAATAAGTAAATTTTAAAAAAAAATACACAAGTACCTCCAATATTCTTAAAACACGATTTGAATAACCAAATCTTAATTTTCTCATTAACTACTTGGGAACCCCTGAAAACAAGATTATTGACAATAGCAACATTTCAGTAGGAAAACCATACATTCTTGAGAAATGCAATTCATATCTGACTTTTGAAATACCTGACTTTAAAAACAGCTCAACCAAAAAGGAAACTGCATAGTTGTTTTTGGTTTTTTTGGTGGAAATTCACAAAATTCAAAATATGGTAATTTGGTTAGTAGGGACATAGGGTCAAATGGCTCAGTGCTTCAGAAGCCACATGTCTTAGGAGCCATATTTGAATTTGGATCCTGACTTGACCACTTACTGACTGTAAGTCCTGGGCCATATTACTGTACTTTTATGAGTGTCATCTTCCTCATATTTTAAATGGCTACCTTTGCCTTGAAAGGGCAAGAATAATCAGTGCACCTCTCCTGGCCAGTAGCAGCGGTCATCCTGGGTGGAATTTCTAGATGAGAAAGTATCATAGTGGATTCTGATGACTTCCCAGCCTTTGCCTCTCCCTAAACGGTGAATTTTTCTGACGCAACTTTGTGTGTCCCTCCCACCACTTACTTCTCTTCTCTGGAGTCTAGCAAGGTACACAGCACGTATCAGAACCTCAATCCATGTCTGATGAATGAATACACAAATAAATAAATAATACGTAGATAATTTTAAAATGGAGGAAGAGGAAGAAATAAACTAGTGTGTGGAACACATCTTAAGTCCTGGTAACAGACCTGTGTCTTTGGCAATTTAAATCTGGAGAAAGAGATGAAAAACACCAAAAGATACTTTTAGCTATAGGAGGATAAAAGGAAAAAAGTAGGGGGAAGTACTACGGTCGCTGTCAGTCACTGCTCTGGAAAAGATCATGCAAAGTCCTTGTCAACTTTATTCTGTAGTATAGAGCTAAAACAACCTTTAAAATAAGAAGCCAAAATTATCAGGCACATTTACATGCAAGAAAATACCCAGTGAAATAAAATGAAATTAATTCTCTCACGTGCATTGTGAGAGTCGTGTCTTTCTAAGACATTTTAAGATGCGACTGTCTGAATTTTTAATAGTGCTGTCTGTTGCATGCGCTTTTCTTTAGCAAAGATTTTGGTTAATATGTCGGAAAGGCCAAAGGTCAATTCGTTTTCATGGATCCAAACCACGTACTCTATTTTAGTTTTTAAACATGATAATAATTAAGGAATATCCTTGAAAACAAGGAAACAGTACACGTTTTTGTTGTTGCTTTAGAAAGGAATATCTTCCTACTTTTTCACGTCCTCCATCAGACCACAATCCGAGTATTTTCAAAAGAAGAGTATTATGGCATTGAGTAGGCGGTAGCCGAGAAGGCTGATTCCCTAACCAAAGGCCAGCGCTGCCAATAGGCTGAAGTTAACGGCCAGGAAACGAGCGTCAAAGAAACCCCAGACTTAGTGGCTGATCCTCGGAGAATCTCCCGGGGACACCGCGAGCCCCTCCCCGCGCCCTTCCGTCGCCAGGCAACCCGGGCACGCCGCGGCTCGGCCCCGCCCCCGCTGCCATGGCGACGCATGCTGCGGATAGGCCCCGCCCCCGCTGCCATGGCGACGCGGGCCGCCGGCGGGTGCTCGCGCCTCCCGGGCGCAGCGTGGCGCTTGCGCTGCACCTGTTGGGGCCGCGGCAACTTCTCAAACCTTCAGCTCACCGAGCGCTCCGCTCCCCCTCGCCTCCTCTCACCCTCGCTTCAGAAAGCGTGCCACGGACGCAGGAGTTCAGCCACCTGCTGCTGGGTGGTCCCCTCCCCAAAAGTGAGGGAGGGGTGACCAGCGGCACAGAAAACCCGCCTACCTTTCTCAGCATTCCTGCACGTTAGCGGGGCTCTCTTGAGGGACTGCCTACCCCGCGCCGAGCTCCGGTGGGCAGGAAGTCACGGGGAAGCAGGCGGGGAACTCGGCCCCGGCGGGCGCCGCCGCGAGGGCCCCTGCGCCCCCCTCATTTGCAGGGCAAAAGGCGGGACCTTCGGGCCCCTCGGGCCGGAGACGGTGAACCCGTCCGGTTGCTACCTTCCCGGCCGGAGTTCAGACTGGCTCTGAAGAGCTGTTCAGACTCCACGTTTCCCGGGCGACGAACATCCAGCGGCTCCTCTGCCGCGGCGCGCGCCTCCGCGCCCCGGGGCTGTGCTATTGTTCGCCGGCCGGTGCAGGGCGTGGTAGAGGCTGGGAGCGGCCCGGAGCCGTTTCAGGCAGACAGGGTGAATTTCTTGCAGGGTTTTCCTCTCCGGCTTCCTCCCAGCCCCTTACTGTTGCATATTCATAAGAAGGCGGGGCCGCTTGCCGTCTCTTTTGAATCCTCGGGGTTGAGGAAGCCGAGGCGAAGAAGAGGGGACGGTTCGATTTGGAAACAAACACTAAGAGGAGGACAGGGTGGGGAGGAAGTGGTAACATAAATAAGCAAACATAGGAGTCCTGTTTCACAGTTTCTTTCCCCACCTTCAGGCTTCGAGGGCGCACACACACACACACACACACACACACACACACACACACACACACACACACGACCTTCCTCCATTCCTGAAGTGAGCAAAGGAAACTTCAAGGAAGACCTCACTAAATCCCTTGGCCCTAATTATAGTAGTAGACTAATTGGAGAACTTGGGGGGAGGCAAGGAATTTTAACAGATGATTTGACCTATGTGCTCCTCATGGCTGTTAAAAATTATATATGCAGACCTTACTAATTACAGTGATTTTATTGAATTTCACCATAATTGATTGTCTGCTTTTAATGTGGTGCAGCCCTCCACCATGCTCAAAAAAAAAGATTTTCTGATTTATAAACAATTACGTTGCTAATGGGAACCCATTTTCAGAAAATAAAACTAGCACAAGGAAAAGGACAGGCTTAGGAAACTTCACATGAGGACAGGGACAGTCGGATTGAGAAGCGCTAAAAGCCATTGGTGGGGAGCTATTTCCCCCCAGACATGACAAGTGGTCTTCCAGAATGGCTTCTCTTTCCTCCCTGAAATGTCCATCATAGGAATCATCACTAAATTACATCATGGACTTCAGATCCAGCTGCCCCTCACAGTACAGGTTGTTCCCTGAGGAGGTGACTTACAGGGATGCAAAATTCTTCTGCTTAACACTCGACCCCCAAACGACCTGCCATGATGCTTTCACCATAGAATCTACTCCTCTGTGTTAAAGTCCTATGGAAAAATCCCTGTTAAGATGTAAATTTGTTAACCCAAAAAGGTGGCCCATGCTCCTTTCCCCTCACTATTTACAGGTGCTTAGACTCTCGGACGTTAGAAATCCACTTCTGCAGGTTCTCACTGGTGCCCATCTACTAGTGGATGGTGGGTTCTGGGGAGATAATGAAACAGCCCAGGGCACTGCCCTGGGGGCCAGCCTTCTAGTGCCAGACAGAATTCAAGCAAACAAAAAATCAGGGAGTTATCATCGCTATAAAGTAAAATAAAGCCATTTAGAAAGGCAGGTGCTGGAAGTCCAGAGGGTATAGAGGTGCCGTGACTTCCTGGATGGAACCAACTGAGACTAAGTCCAGGTGTTCTGTCAGGGTTTCAGGTCAATTCTGTGGTCACCAGCTGTGTAACCTTAGGTATACAGGTACCCTTCTGAGTTTGTTTCCTCTTCAACCAAACAAACAAAAGGCTAGGCTATGTTTTCAGTAGTTTTTAGTGGGCAGGGAAGGTTGCCACGCTGATGGCGTGCACACACAGGGGCAGAGGGTTTGTCCATGTGGCCGGATGGTCATGGCGTGGATGCTGCGGTCAGACTGCTGGGCAAATCCTTCACCTCCAAGTCAGGTTGCCCCCATTGTAAACATGGGTAATACTACCCACCTCAGAGGTTGCTGAGAATAAATGAGGGGTACAAAAATAATAGGGCTATAGCTATTGTAATAATTTCTCACCTTCCGGAGGGTGGCCCAGTGGCACATCCTTGGAAAGTGGTGGCTATCTGATTGTGAGAACTAACCTCGCTTTCTAACTTTGACCCTTATCTCTAGTCCTCTCCCTGCAGAGGGAAATAGGATGTGAGGGGACAGGCTAACGCCAACAGAGGCCCCCGCTGGCCCTCTACGTGCATTATCTCTTGGCCGCAGCCACCACTAACCACTGTACAGATTCAAAAGAGGATCCGAGAGGTCGATTTCCTCACCCACAACACACAGCACGGTTTTCCCTAGTGCTCTAGTCACTTCTGAAGACTTAATAAAATCACTGTGGGACATGGGACAAACAAGAACCCCTGCTCTAGTCTAATGTGATGCTCTGCACTCTGCGTGTGCGGTAAGTACTTGTTAACTGTCCTGTCGACCCGCCTTTCTCCTAATGTGGATTCCCGTAAACGACTTTGAAACATGTTTCCCCATCTTTTCTCAGGGCCCACTTTGAGAGCGTCTGGTGAGAAACGTTGCTGGCACTGGCCGTCAATCTGTCTGTGAAAGCGTGCAGACAGTGCTTCTGGATTTCAGATCGCCCTTCCCACAAAGGATGAGTTAGAGACCAAAGAGGCCACAGAGAGAGGGTGGGGAGGCCCAGTTGTGAGGAGCTGGCCGCCCTGAAACACAGTTCCATGAATCACGAGCACTGGGACCCGGAAAAGACAGAAGTTAGTGTCACAACCGGAGATGCCAACTAGACCTCAAGGAAGTAGCCGAACACAAACGACGCCTGTCACTAGCATATGCTAACACAGTGAAACGTTCGTCCACTTGTCTGGAGATCCTGAATCTTGTCATGGACCCAGTACTTTGCAGGATACTGTCATCTATGAGATTTGGCTCAATTACCACTCTTGTTAATTCTTTTCTCAGCTTCTGTGATCATCTATGGTTAACTAATTTGGATAAACATTTCTTCTGCACTTGAAATACACAGAAATGCATTGTATCCCCTCCCTGGACTCCCAAGTTAATCCACAAGTAATGTTACGCTAATTATGTGGGAAGATCCTTATCTAAGCCCTATGCAGACAGAAATACACAAGCTAGAATCTCCCCAAATTTCCAGATGTAATATTATTCCCATGAATTGCTCTAGTGCATTATTGGGACTTGAATTAAATGAGAGGAAATCAAAAGTGGGTAAGAAAGACTCATGTCGACTGCCCTAAATTATTCTCAGCATCAAACAATCATGTCACCTTGGGATCCTAAAGTCACTTTTTATCATTTTCATTGCGTACCCCAGAGAAATAGGCACATAAACAAAACCGACAAGCTCTGACAGTGTTATTAACCACCAACGCCAAATTGGATCATTGTAGCACGGAATCCCCTTGTGGTTACGCTGCCCCGTACAAGCACCTGCTGCCCTCAGTGTACCAGGCAGACATGAAGGGGAGAGAAGAGAGATTGAAATTGAGGTTTCCTAGTAAATTCGCCCCAGAGTAAGCCCTTAAGAATTGTTAGTCAGATTTCTCTCAAAGCATTAATTGTGCACATGGCTCTGTTGCTATTGAAGACACAATAACAAACTCTTACTCTCCACTTTGACTTTTGTTCACTGGTTCATTCAGCAACTGTTTATCCAGTAACTATGTTTGAGGAAGATGCCAGGCACCTGGGGAGTTTTTTCAAAGAAGCAGTTGTCCATAAGGACATAAAAATATAGTGAGGAGATAACATATATGTGTAAATCTAATTCCTGTAAATTAAATAGTTTCAGTGTGGCTTTAAAACACACACTTTGCATTACAAAAAATTGTAACTGTGTGGTGATGAATGTTAACTAGACTTGTAATTATTTTGCAATATATACCTATATCAAATCATTATGTTGTACACCTGAAACTAACATAATGTTACATGTCAATTGTATCTCAATTAAAAACTATAAAGGGCAATTTCTGATCAAAAGAAGACACAATTTGAAGAATTCTGTAAAACACAGTTTTATAAAGCTAAGAATCCAATTGTAATATGAATAACGGCTTTTTCTTGATTTGTAAGTTGGAATTTGGGGATAAAATGCATTTGTAAGTTTGAGAGGAGGCTGAGGAATAGATTTCTTCCTGAAAGATCTCCTGGATGACCCAAGGGCGGAAAGGCATTGGAGACAGCGAGGGATTGGACAAGAGCACGGCAGAGGCAGGTGGGGAGATGGCCAGGGTGGGAATGGGGACCCCCCAGAGTGAGGAGAGGTGAGGGCACCAGATTCAAAGGGGCCTCTAATCAAGGCAGAGAGGTTCTGGCTAATACGATTCAGTGACCAGCATCCCCCAAGAGGGGCTGGTGGTGTGGTCGGTGGTCTTAGGTCAGAACTCCCATCTTGGCAGCAAAACAAGCACTGCTGTTGGTTGCACAGGAATTGATGTCACAGGGCTCAGCCCGGGCAAGGGAGGGTCAGGCAGGTTCAAGGAACGTGGGGAGAGAGTAAGTCAGAGGAGACGGTTGGGGACGGCCTCCAACTGACGCAGGCTGTTTGCCCTCGGCCACAAAGGAAGGTGGCAAGGCTCTTACTGCACCTCCAGCATACCCGGCGCCATCACCTTTGTTCACCTCCCTGGATACACATATCTGAGTGACAGGTATTATCTTTTCTGTTCCTAGCTTCCTTCAAATAATCCATCATCCATTAGCTTATTTAAACGCTTTCTGAACGGTGTCTAATTTTAGCCTGCGCATGTTCTTGGGAAGAACGAGTTACATCTACTTTACAGTCATCGTCTACACGGGCACTGTTTTCGGCTGACCTTGATAGGATGTTAGCTTGCACCAGAGCACACCCTCAGTCCGCACTGTTGGCCCCCCATCCAGCCTTCATTCATTTGCTCAATACGCACTGATTCCGCACAAACCCTGTGCTAGGCTCTGGGCCCGGCGCAGCGGAAGCAAAGCAATGTGCTCCCACTCTCCAGGAATTCACAGACTGATGGCAGAGAGACTGGGAAACCGACCCTACCGCTGGAAGGCAGGTGTGAACATCTGAGCCGGTACCATGGGCGCAGCGAGGAGAAATGCCTCCCTAATCAAACACGAGCCCCTGCAGGAGCTCGCCTGTCCCTGCACCCCAGGTTTTTGGTTTTGATAGTCTGTCTTTTCGGTCTTCCCCTTTTCCATGTAAATAACCTTTATCTTTTTATCCGGCTCCTTTATGGAAGTCTCTTTAGACACTTGACTTTTTAAATTTAAGGTTTATTATTTCTTTCTTGGCCTTGGACCTGAAATGGAAGAATCTTTCAATTGTGGACACGTGACAAAAAAGTTCAGATTATGCCCTCAAGTTACTTCACTCTTCATGCCAACCTAACAAACGGTTTAGTGACATGCACTGCAGAACTGATCTTATTTTCTTTTGAAATCCACTTAAATTGTAAATGTTGAGAACCCAGCACTCTAGGTCTGCTGTCACGATCTGATCGTCTGCGTGTGTGTGTATGTGTCTGTCCGTCCATCTGTTTTTTCGGTTTGCTGAGGCTGAAGTCACTTAGATCCTTTCATAAATACTAAACCCCTCGCCCAGAACCTATAAGGCAAGGATGTCATCCCTGGCAGCTAAGTGATCCTAAAAGGACACAGGTATTTTCTTTTAAGAGATTTGAGTGGAGATAAAACGTATCAGTGACAAGCCAGAGAGGAAACCCCCAGGGTCATCTCCAGCCGACTTGACATCGACTGACTTTACTTTTGAAAAACGAATAACTGCTCTGAAGTCTTGATTTCAGCTCACAGACGCTGAAGGCTCCTGGGCTGTCCTGACAGGAGAAAGCTCTGGAAGGCTTTCCCCACATGCTTTGACAGTTACCTTTAGACCCTTGCCCAGCAGGCGCGCTGCTGAAGAGGATTTTCCTGCTGGGCCCGTGGACACATCACCAGCTTCCTTTTGGAAACTGACACATCGCGTTAGAAGTCTGCTCTCACATCTTTCTATTTCATGAGCGCAGAAGGAGGCATGTTGAGTTAAGAAGTGTTTATGGCCTGAATAAAGACAAAGCAATGAAAATACAAAGTTGAATACATGGATTTATGCCATTTAACCAGCATTGTTAATGCTTTCGGTCCATTAAACTGTGCATCTCTGGCCTCACACACTTGCTGGCTCTCCTCTGGACCTCTCCCCACAGAGCAGCCCGGCTCATCTCACTGCCTTCACGTCTCCTGGCCACTGACACCCTTTCAGGAAGGAGCCTCTGATTAGCCGGTGTAAACTAGCAACACACACACACACACACACACACACACATGGACAATAGGGAAGCCAAATCATATTTCTTTGAAGAACAAATTTGTACACGGGATGAACAAACTAATTGAATTTTTAAAAATACCACTTGTCTGTTTTTTTTTTTTCTGTAAAATTCCTCTTAAGATAAGCCCCGTTTGCACTTACATAGCCATAAAAATCGCAGGATAAAAAAATACGCTAACCTGAACGACGTGAAAATACAAGATCACAAGACAGAAGAGACGTCTACATTTCCCTTAATGCCTTCAGTTAAACCCCTGTTAGTCCAGCTGCCTTGTTTTTCAGTCACTCATATGTCAATGTCTTATCACTTTCTGCAGGTTTTTTGTTTTTTTTGTTTTCTTTTTTGTTTTGTTTTTTTTGCAGTACGCGGGCCTCTCACTGCTGTGGCCTCTCCCGTTGCGGAGCACAGGCTCCGGACGCGCAGGCTCAGCGGCCATGGCTCACGGGCCCAGCCGCTCCGCGGCATGTGGGATCTTCCCGGACCGGGGCACAAACCCGTATCCCCTGCATCGGCGGGCGGACTCTCAACCACTGCGCCACCAGGGAAGCCCTCCTTTCTCTTCTTTATCGCCCCAAGTTGTCTAACTTAAATGATGTCGTTTCTTTACTTATCAGAGCCCTTACTGATACAGAGCCCAATCGCAACAGCAACAAAAAAGGAAAAACACATCAAAATTAACAAACCGGAAATTGCAGGAATTATGTAAAGAACATTTCAAAATCTACAGAAGAAGCCTTAAATGGAAAGACATCCATGTACTTGAACGGGAAGCCTCAACATCATAAAGACGTCAGTTCCTCCTTGGTTAATTTCTAAGTTAAATGCCAACAGGTACTTTTATTGTTGTGTTGCTATTACTGTTGTTGTTTCATTTTTTAATTAAACCAGTTTTACCATTCATGTTGGAAAACAAACAAGAATCGTTAGGGAAACTCTGAAAAAGAAGGGTAAATATTAAAACATAAAATCGTTATCACTGTTTTTTTAAAAAAAACCTATGGTACCGGGCTTCCCTGGTGGCGCAGTGGTTAAGAATCCACCTGCCAAGGCAGGGGACACGGGTTCGAGCCCTGGTCCGGGAAGATCCCACATGCCGCGGAGCAACTAAGCCCGCGAGCCACAACTACTGAGCCTGCGTGCTGCAACTACTGAAGCCCGCACGCCTAGAGCCCGTGCCACGCAACAAGAGAAGCCACTGCAATAAGAAGCCTGTGCATCGCAACGAAGAGTAGCCCCTGCTCGCCGCAACTAGAGAAAGCACGCGCGCGGCAACGAAGACCCAACGCAGACATAAATTAATTAATTAATAAATTAATTAAATTAAAGAAACCTATCGTACTGACACGTCAATAGAGAGACCTATGTAATTAAACAAAAGCCCAGAAATATACACAAATACCTACGAAAAATTACAATAAACATTGCATCTCAAATCAGTGGGGAAAAGAACTATTTAATAAATGGTTTGGGGACAACAGGCAGCATTCTGGAAAACAAATGCAGCTGAACATTTTAACATATATCAGGAAAAAATCCAAATGAATCACAGATTTAAATGTAAAAATGGAGTCATAAAAGTATTAGAAATAAATGTGAGAGCATTTGCTGTAACTGTGGAGGGGCAGAAGTCTTTCTAATTGTAACTTAAAACCCAGAAGTCATGACAAAAATTGTTTAATACTATATTACAAAAAAAATTTTTTTTAACTAGAAGTAATGTTTAAAGAGGAAGTGGGAATAAAATAACATGTTCCCAGAGATCCATAAGAAAAAGACCAACAACCCAGTAGAAAAATGACCAGAAAAACAGTTAGCAGGAAAATAAAAACAGAAGAGTTTTACACATGAGAAAATGCTCAACTTTTCTCATGATAAAAGAAATGCAAATTAAAACAATGCTGAGAAATTACTGTCCACTTATCAGGAAGGAAAACTTAGAAA
Source organism: Leucopleurus acutus (assembly GCF_964270905.1). Classification (NCBI taxonomy): domain Eukaryota; kingdom Metazoa; phylum Chordata; class Mammalia; order Artiodactyla; family Delphinidae; genus Leucopleurus; species Leucopleurus acutus. Next base: position 3,207,754 of record NC_139160.1, read on the forward strand.
CATGATAAAGGATTCCTGGTGAGCCTGTGAACAGACAGGTTCCTCTATACAAGGCTCTTAGGAGTAAACTGGTGGCGCTCTACAGAGGACTGTTGACAACGGCTATTAGAATTCCAAACGCATTTACTCTCTGATCCGGCTATGCAATCCCTGGGTATTTATTCTGCAGACATATGTGCACAGGTGCAAAATTATAAACATTCCATCTCAGCATGTTGTTAATAGCAAAGAACAAAAACAAAATCCCAAAACAATCCAAATATCTAACAATGAAGAAATGATGGCATAAATTAACATGTATCTACAGAATGCAATACTTTGCAGCCTGAACAAACACGGAGAATGCCCTCCATGTACTGATATGGCAGAATGTTCATTGGAAATGTTAATTGAAAAAAGCAAGGTTCTGAGGAGGGAGTGTAGTGCATTACTATTTGTATGAACAAAAAAGGCGAGGAAAGTAAGAATATATAGATTTGCTTGTACGTAAACAAGAATACTCTGAATGACAGGTCCTACTGAATAGAATAGGGAACTATATTCAATATCCTGTAATAAACCATAATGGAAAAGAATATGAAAAAGAATATATACATATATATATATATGAATCACCTTGCTGTATACCTGAAACTAACACAACATTGTAAATCAACTATACGTCAATAAACTAAATTTTAAAAAAAAGAATACTCTGAAAGGACAGGCAAGAAACTAGTCACACTGGTTATCTGAGGGACAAAGGTAAGGCTGGGTGGATGAGGAACAGAGATGGGAGGGTGGCTTGCATCATTTATATTTAGAGAGGTTGAACCCTGTAACTATATCCTCTATGCAAAATTTTCAAAATGTAAAGACATATTAATCTTAAAAACAGAACCCCAGAATGATGGAGGTTAGTATGTTACCTAAGAATTACTCCTTAACTTAGAATGGGTTCTTCACACCCCCTGGGGCCCATGTTGTACTGTGAACATTTTCTGTCCTCATCCAGAGAGAATGAACAAGAGCAGGTCTGTAGCACTTGTTTCCAGTTTGGCTAATGAGATGAGATTAGGACGTTTATTCCTCAGCTCTGACCCAGACTCAGGACTCAGAGGCAGGAGAACCGCCCTAGGTATGATCCCCTCTCCATTCTTGTCATGGGGTCCCCACGTGCACTGATTTGTACTTCTCTCTTTGAACAGCTTAATATACGCAGCTGCAATATTTTCAACCCCACCATACGATTCAACACCATTGCCAAAAATGATAGGTCTTTAGTTTAGCCTGACAGCCCATGAGTGATACTTCTCCTTTTTTCCTTTTTTTTCTTTTTTTGCGTAAGAACCTACTTCATTCAGCCTTATTTGTACATAAGACTACCATAAGTTTTATCTATAAAAACATCTAGGAGGAGATGTTTTCTACAGATCGTGGGCTTTCCAGCAGAGGAGCATTCAAATCTGTCACTGGTGAAAATCATGAAATGAACAGAAAACTCCACAAAAGGGAGAGGGAAAGTGTAGGAATTAGACGTGCGAATCTATTTTTCCTTTTATTTTGGAAACCATGGTGACTGAGAGCTCTGATGAAGCCATACAATACACCAGCAACGACTCAGGAGCATGTTGGAAGGAATATATCGCTTTGATATATTCAGTTCCTTTTCCTACCAGACAAAAATTTTCCTCAGAAATCAACATTTGCCAACCATTTGTCAGGTTTTCTATAAACCAAAATACAATGGACCGACTAGTTGCCCAGCAGAAATGACCTTCTGATGCCTAGTCTAGCCTTGTTTCAAATGCCTTAGTGTCCCTGGGCATGGGATTACAATCCTCCAAACGTCTGGAAAATCTGAAAACGAAGTTAACAGATTGAATCATAGGTCTCCACTCACGTGAATAGTCCGTGAGCAGCGTGTCTAGTCTGAATTCACATCTTTGTGAATCTGCTTTCCTATCCATTTACACATTGAAATGGCTTTACTATGCAGCCTTTCTTTGAAAGAAAAGAGCATTTTGCATTTGTTAATGAGGCAGAAAATTCATCACACATCTTAATCACACCCTGCTTAGCACTTGCTTCTTCCAAGACTACATTCTTCAAATGATGTGTTCCTAAAAAGCTGTGTATAAATCTAATTTTTAAAACTTTAATTGAATTTTATATTCGTGAAGACCATTATTTAAAGAAGCTCTGTAATGGATTCTTTGTAACAAGAACAGATCCTCCTAATTGATCCTCTTGCAGGACTGGACCTTTTTAAAAGGGTTTTCTTAACAGATTTATTTCAGATTGTCAGTTACTTAGATACCTAGCAACATTAAGTCCCAAGATCAAGGTTGTGTATTTTTGAGTATAAAACTCATACTTAACATGTGAATTCCCAGTCTGACTCCAAGAGAACACATATATATTATATTATTAACATTACGTATTTGTCATATATTTACTATACATTTATATTATATATAAAGCAGAATGCATTATATATATACAAATTAAAACATTTAAAAACCCACATAATGTGTATATTAATAAAGTAGGAAGGAAAAAGAAAATTTTTCATTTGATCTATTTTTTCCTAGATATATTAAATTTGGGGTCTGAAAGCTATCCTCAGAAAATTACTAATTTTACTGGCCTTTCTCTACTTTTTCTGAACTATGATTTTTGTATCCCCCAATATCTTTCCAAAATGAAAATCACTTTTTTCAACCAAAATTTCAGATCTTTACATGATAGAGTTTATTTTTAATATTCATAAATGAAGAGAATACATAACTATGTAATAAAAAATAGCTATTATAAATTCAGGAACATTTTTAAAAATCGTAAGAATTAATTTTAAATTTTATGTTTTTTTAAAGATAACTAATCAAAGATAAATACACATGTAATTTTTAAAGTCTAGTTGAATAGGGGGCATGCCTTGTCCTGATAACAAAGGTAATCACTTTATTTTATTTTTTTAAAGATTTTTTTGGTGTGGACCATTTTTAAAGTCTTTATTGAATTTGTTACAATATTGCTTCTATTTTATGTTTTGGTTTTTTGGCCACGAGGCTTGTGGGATCTTAGCTCCCCGACCAGGGATCAAACCCTCACCGCCTGCACTGGAAAGCAAAGTCTTAACCACTGGACCCCCAGGGAAGTCCCAAGGTAATCACGTTAAACCACTTTTTTTCAAGACCACTTTACTGAGGTGCGATGGACACACAAAAAGCTGTACACATTCAATGTATGCAACTTGATGAGTTGGGGGATAAGTATTACATCCCTGAAACGATCACAACCAAGGCCATGGCTTACCCATCACCTCCTGAAGTGTCCTTCTGCCTCCTTTATTCACTTACTTTCATTAAAAGTTTTTTTTCCTTTTGCAGTAAGAGCACTTAACATAACGTCTGCCTCGTACCAAATTAAGTGCACAATGAGTGCTGTAACAGGGGCTCTAGTTGTACAGAGATCTCCAAGTTACCCCTCTTGTACAAATGAAACTTTGTAACCTGTCACGGACATGTCCCCCACCCCCGCCGCTGGTGCCAACGATTCTACTCTCTGGTTCCATCAGTTTGACTATTACAGATTCCTCATAAAAGTGGGATCACGCAGTATTTGTCCTTCCCTGTCTGGCTTATTTCACTTAGTGTGATGCCCTCTGGGTCCATCCACGTTGTCTCAGATGGCAGCATTGCCTTCTTGTTTAAGGTTGAATAATGTTCCGTGTATGTGTATACCACATTTTCTTTATCCATTCATCCAGTGACGGACATTTAGTTTGCTTCTACCTCTTGGCTACTGTGAATATTGCTTCAGTGAACACAGGAATGTGGTATCTCTTTGAGATCCTGACTTCAATTCCTTTGGATAAATACCCAGGAGCGGAGTTGCTGGGTCAAGTGGTAATTCTTTTCTTTTTTTTTTTTAATTAATTAATTGATTATTTATTTATGGCTGCGTTGGGTCTTCGTTGCTCTGCGTGGGCTTTCTCTAGTTGCAGCGAGCGGGGGCTACTCTTCGTTGTGGTGACTGGGCTTCTCATTGCGGTGGCGTCTCTTGTTGCGGAGCACGGGCTCTAGGAGCGCGGGCTTCAGTAGTTGTGGTGCACGGGCTCAGTAGTTGTGGCTCGCAGGCTCAGTAGTTGTGGCGCACAGGCTTAGTTGCTCTGCGGCATGTGGGATCTTCCCGGACTAGGGCTCGAACACATGTCCCCTGCATCGGCAGGTGGACTCTCAACCACTGCGCCACCAGGGAAGCCCTCGTTCTCCTTTTTTTTTTTTTTTTTTTTTTTCGTGGTACGTGGGCCTCTCACCGCTGTGGCCTCTCCCGTTGCGGAGCACAGGCTCCAGACCCGCAGGCTCAGCAGCCATGGCTCATGGGCCCAGCTGCTCCGCAGCATGAGTGATCCTCCCAGACCGGGGCACGAACCGTGTCCCCTGCATTGGCAGGCGGACTCTCAACCACTGCGCCACCAGGGAAGCCCTCTCGTTCTTGTCTTTTTGATGATAGCTATTCTGACAGGTGTGAGGTGATATTTCACTGTGGTTTTGATTTACGTTTCCCTAGTGATTAGTGATGTGGAGCATCTTTTCATATACATGTTAGCCATTTGTACATCTTCTTTGGTGAAATGTCTATTCAGGTCCTTTGCCCACTTTTTAATCATCTTATTTGTTTTTTTGCACTGATTTGTAGGAGCTGCTCATACGTTTTGGATATTGACTTCTTATCAGATGTTTAACCTTTTGATTTTAGTGTTTCTAGCAGTTGGTTTTCTCTAATAATAATTATACACGGTTATTTATTGTTTTATCAGCCTTACAATGGAACTATTGATTTCCTGCTACGATAGATGAGAATGTTTTATTTACCACTTCCTACCATTCCTGCCGCTCTGCCCAGTATAAGTTATCACATCTCTAGTTACTTTATTGGTTATATTAATTAACAGAGACATTTACTTTATATTAACTAATGTTCCATCACTAATGGTGAAATGTATAAAAGGACAGCTCATATGAGCATTTTCCTTTGATATGAACAAAGGTTATAATGTTGCATTATATGTAATCATATATTACTTTGCAATAAGCTATATATAGAGAATCACCATGTAAATACAATGTGTGCATATGTACACAAACATGTACATATAGAGTATATATATATATATATCATAATGATATAAATGCTGTTTATAGATTTCAACTTTTGGATTCAATATATAGGTAAGTTATAGAGAACTTCATTATGGTTATATATACTTTATATATGGTGTAGTTATACTTAAAGGATTTTTAAAACTCATGAAATCAGAACATTTATATTGCAAAAAACATAAAAAGGATTTGGGTTGTGTTATTTATTCACTGACAGATACTGTTTGATGTACATACCATGTACACAGCAATGCTTCAACCCTGAGACCTCCCCAGTTTCCAGGTTGTTAAATACCAGTCTACTGATGGTTTTGAAAGCAGTGCCTCAAGAGTTTAAATATTTTCTTCTTTTTTTTTTAAAAAATGGGCTTATAGTTTACATCTCTTTTAGGTTATAAGCATCCTAAATACAGAAATTGGGTTTGGCGTAGTCAGTAGTTAACAAGTGCCTATCGATTGGCTGGTATCATACTTCCTGAGGAAGGTTATATACTTAAAGCTCAAGTGCGTCAGTTCTAATAATATTTCTCAGGATAACTGAGGAAACGTTGATTTGAGCGTGCAGTGCAATTTTAGGTGACATGGGGGGGCACAGGAAGAGATAGCTTCTGGTCCTTGGTCTTAAGGACCCACCCTCTACAGTTGGGAAGGCAGACAGGGAAACAAGAAGCTTCCTGGACCGTAACGGGGCACAAGCCAAGTATACGGGAGAAGGACAATTAATTCCAACAGTGAGAGCTTTGGAGGACCTGGTGAATGAGATGGCACTGGAGCCGAGCCTTTAAGGTGAGCAGGATTTTGCTAGATGCTAAAGAGGAGACTAGATGTTACAGGCTGAGGGAATTTGTCCAAAGGCAGATGGCTCTTCGCCAAACCTCACCATCCTCTCCCTTCCGTGGAGGAGAGTTGTCTCTGGAAAGTAGCTGCCCTTCCCAAGGCTGTCCTTCCCAGCTCCTTGTTACATCTAGAAATGGCCATGTCATTAGTTCTCTCCCAGGGGGTGATGGGCAGCTAGGAAACAGGTGTATTTCCATTCTCTCTCCCCCCATCTCCTGGAGCATTCCAATCCCCTAAGAGAAAGAGGAGTCAGAGACAGAATCTTTGGCCCCAGAGTCACTCCGAGAACAAAGCTGCTTAGCAACTAGGAAAACGTCCCTTGAACTGGAGAGAAAAGAAAGCACGAAGTGAGCGATACGGGCTGCGGTCACGTCATCACGGCACACTACATTTATCACTCAAAGGGGCAGAGACATCCAGAGACCCTCAAACCAACAACCTTCTAATCTGTTAAAACGTTGAAAGAAAAAATACTCATCTTCCCACCACAATCTTCCCATAAAATATGTCCTCTGGGATGTGGGAGGTGTTTGGAAACGGCATGGCCTGAAAGTTGAGGGCAAGGGAGGAAAAGGCACCCCCGAAAGGATGATTTCATTTCTTCCCCCACGGCCGGAGGCTGCACCTGACAAACTTCAGTTTTAGTTTTTAGTTTCCCCTGGGCTGTCCGTGGCTGCTACTGCCGCTGGGAAACTGGGTCATTGAATGGTAAGCAAAACTGTCCTCTTTTCCAAGAGCTCGCTGGGGAATCCCTGCCTGGGGCATCACACCTAACGGCAAAAGGCAAAGCTACCAGGGCTTTCTGGGCAATGCAATTGATGGGAGATGGGAAGTAATTAGGCTGCTCCAAGGAGACCAAAGTCCACGGAGGGGACAGGCCTGCCTTGGGAAAGATAGGCCTGCAATTCGATCAGAAACTTACAGTCAAGTCTGATTTTATCATTAGACTTAAGTTGACACTAGCCAGTTAACATTTAACATTAGCTTTTAGAATACGTCAAGTCTAAGACATTCGAAAAGAAGAAGCTTCTAAATAAACAGGGGCTCCTTTCCGAAATCACACGCCCATTCAGACATACACAGAACTGCACACAAACCTCTATAATGAGCCACTCTTCTCGGGCCCATACACGTATGTATGTTGACACAAAACACCCGGGGCTAGATGAAAATCCAGACACATTTGGGATCTACCACTGGGCTAATGGCCATTATAATAACATATCATTTTTATTGTAAATAATTTGGGAGGAGTCACGTGGTTAAGCACCTTGGATAAAAAAGTGATGAGCTACCTGTCCTGTCCCTTGGCTTTTATTTCCAACCAAAGGGAAGTGGTGACCAAATACCACCTAACAGTCAACCTAAAGGAGACAGACCCTGAGAAAAAGGCTCAGAACATACTTTGCTAAGGACCTGTCAGTGCTTCTTCTACTTCACCAGGATTTGCCATGAGACAGAATATTTTCAAGAATTATTGCTTAGCCTTTTAAACGTATGTACATATAAATACGATGGCTGTCACTTCAAGGAGAAGGTTACACAGCTTTTGAGACAAGCATTCTCCTGCAAAAGGCAAGAAACTGTGTATATCAGAAAGGGATTGTATCTGTTGGGTGATGAGCTCTCCTGGCCGAAGGAACGAGAAATCGGGCTTCGATTGAGGGCAATTCAGAAGGTCCAGCCATGACTCCCCAGAATACGCCTGCCTAAATAGACAGAGTGCACCTAGATTAGTGCATTTAGACCAGAGAAAGATGGAGGTACTTTTACAGCATCAATACAGGTATCATGGGCTTTCCACCTCATGTAGTATTCACAGTATCTGAGGAGTGGACACAGATGTGCTTTCAAGGGGCAGGAAGTCAGTAAGCAGGAGAAACCATTAAGCAGCTTCCAATGGAATTTATTAAAAACAGAATCCGTAGGCACGGGACTTCCCTGGTGGCGCAGTGGTTAAGAATCCGCCTGCCGATGCAGGGGATACGGGTTCGAGCCCTGGTCCAGGAAGATCCCACATGCCGCGGAGCAACTGAGCCCGTGCGCCACAACTACTGAGCCTGCACTCTAGAGCCCACGTGCCACAACTACTGAGCCCTTGTGCCACAACTACTGAAGGCCACGCGCCTAGAGCCCGTGCTCCGCAACAAGAGAAGCCACGACGATGAGAAGCCCGCGCACTGCAACGAAGAGTAACCCCGCTCGCCGCAACTAGAGAAAGCCTGCGTGCAGCAACAAAGACCCAACGCGGCCAAAAATAAATAAATGAATAAATTTATTTTTTAAAAAAAAGAATCCGTAGGCACTACGCATTCTTAGAAATATACCATGATATGACTAACATGACACCAGGATACAAGTGAGAACATGGTCCAGGAGGCTGCAGTGATCAGGCACTTGCATCTACGTAGGAAGCTGGGGAGAAACACACACATCCTCCAAGGAAGTGTCACAGCAATTTAAAAGGAACTATTTCCTTCTAATGCATTTTATAAAATAGCTTATGGAACAAACCTCAAAAATCAGTAATGCCACCAATAGCCCATCTAGCCTCCCAGACTGGTACCTCCTGATATTTACACATCTGCAGTTAGGGAACAGAGGCTCACCTACTATCTGTCCAAGTATTTAAAAGTTATAAATATTAAAAGTTATAACTCAACCAACAGTTAAATAAAATGGTCTATCCATTGCCTTGTCAAATAGAGCTTCATAACAGAAAAGATGTGTAGAGTTATGGTTTTTATATTTTGGACTCAAGTCCAAAAATCACTATTTAGGTTTTCATCATCCAGCCATTTACAGAATTTGTGTTCTTCGACAATTATTGTCTAAGGGATTAAAAATAAAATGTAAGTGTAGTTGAAGTATGAAAAATTTAAATATATATGATGAAGAGTACATGAAGAAATTAAATTATTTTAATATACATTTTCCCCAAAAGTTAGCTTTATTATATTAAAATTGACTATTAAAATGTAAAGGCAAGATATAAGTTATAGTTAATGAAGATCAAAATTTTAATCCAAAATAAATTAAGTAAAGCTGAAAATCATGTTCTCTCCAAAATTTCATTAAATATTATCACAAAGGATAATATATATACATATATATAAAACATATACCATATTTATACAAATAAAGCTATCACAGGTCTAGTGTTTCATGCCCATCTAGTTGCTAATGTAAAGAGCTGATAAATACTCACACGTTATGTACACACCGAAACACATATATACACATACATGTTAATATTGTAGAATACTCCTGCATTAGGGACGGCAAGTCTAGCCTTGACCACATCTATGGGGGCTCCGGAACCTCCCAGGATCCCGAGGACAGGTGTCTGGGATGGTCACAGGTGTGAGTACCTGTCAGAGCCCCCAGCGAGGGGTAGGGTGTGCGGTTGGGAAGAGGATCTGGGGCCCCGCGTGTCCACTGGGTTCCTCCGCCCAGCGTGCATCTGTGCATTCGCAATGCGTCAGGATCGTGGCGGGGAACGAAGGATGTGCGCACCCTTGGCAAGTGATGCTCTGTTACACAAAACCCATCGCACGCTCGCTGAGAGGACGCCTTTGTTAAGTTAGGTGTCTTTTATCAAAATACTTCATCCACCCCCAACCCCTGGCCCTCGATCCCTCCTGTTAATCTGGAGCAAGGTCCATCTCCAAAGTCAGCGGCAGTGCCCCCAACATGCATGCATTAGAATGTAAAAAGTGGATTCCCTGGGGCTTGAACCATGTCGGCGCAAGAACACGTCATACTTACGCCAGAGCTGAGCACGGGTCCGACTCAGTAGTGCGGGGTGAACTTTCACGCGTTCACTGGTGCGCAGGAGGGACGCGTAGCCTCCACTGCCCAGGTCTGCGTGGACACCGCCTAAGCCAGCTCTGGCGCCAGAACTGTAAAGCGGCCCCGTGTTTCATTTTGAATTTTCTAGTAGCTGCATTAAAAAATAAAAAGAAAGAGGTAAAATTAATTTCAATAGCTTGTTTTCTTTAAGCCAATACATCCAAGATATTGTTTTAACGTGTGCTCAATATAAAAATTATTCATGAGATGTTTTACGTTCTTTTTTTAAAAATCAAACTAAGACTTCAAAATCCGGCGGTAATTTTACACTGACAGTACATCTCGATTCAGATGTCCGTATCTCAAAAGCCCGGTAGTCACAAGCGGCTAATGTCACATATTGGACAGCACGGCTGAGGCATCTACTTCCCACACCCATTTTACTAGAACAAAGGAGCACAAAAATCTTTGAGCAGATAATGACGGCTATCATTCATTAAGCATTTACTTTACCAGATACCATAATAAACATGTTATACTAATTCTCTCATCTAGTTCACCCCCAGATACTATTTCTTTGCATATTTTAAAGATCAGGAAACAGACAAGACTTGAGTAGTGGTTCCTTGATCAAGGAAGAAGATCTCAAGTCTGAGAGCCCTCGCTCCAGAGCCATGGACGCCACCAGGATAGGACAGCCCCAGAGCTCTCTGCTGCACCCAGATTCCCCAGACGCATTCCACAGAAAGGGAATCAGGAGGCACGGAGTTCATTTCAATGTCTTTGCCCAATACTGACTCATTTGCATGAGCTCCATTTAGGATTTTCCCTCTTGGGCTGCGCCCATCAAATACAAATGCCACTGCTCGCCTCCAGTGCAGGGGCCAAGAGAAATTCCACGTGAGGGCTCATTTGTTCCTAGGGAAGACGGCCAAGCAGGTTGAGAAATTACCTCCTGTTTAGATGCAGGAAAAATGAACTTGGCATACAGACAGAGCTAGTTGTTAAGCTTGTCTTAATCAGACATCTTGGATGTGCAGCAGAATTTCTGTCAGGTCTAGGTATCATGCCAATGTTGAAAAATTGGGCAAACTTTGCAGGTTAGATCCCTGTCCGGTAGCATCCGTCAGCGCCGAGTCCTCTAGATAGGTCGTGCAAATCGACAAGGTTCACAAAGGAGAAGGATTTCAACTCTCCTGCTCCCTCAAGATATTGGGAAGTGAGGTGGGCTACGTATCTGTTAATAACACTGAACAAAAAACCTGTAGAGTCAGGATTTTTTTCATGTAAAGAATGCATTTAATTCCTATAGTTTTACAATATAGTTGGAAACCAGGACGACATGCCTCCAGCTTTGTTCTTTTTTCTCAAGATTGCTTTGGCTATTTGGGGTCTTTTGTGGTTCATACAAATTTTAGGATTGTCGGTGGGCAAAAATTTCTTAAACAGGGCACAAAGAGAACTAGCCATGATAGAAAAGATTAATAAGTTCATCTTCATTAAAATTAAGAACTTCTGGGAGTTCCCTGGCAGTCCAGTGGTTAGGACTCGGTGCTTTCACAGCTGTGGCTTGGGTTCAACCCCTGGTCAGGGAAGTAAGATCCCACAAGCTGCACAGTGTGGCAAAAAAAAAAAAAAAAAAAAAATTGAGAACTTCTGTTCAAAAAAGACAACATTGAAAGCAAAAAGGCAAGTCACAGATGGGGAGGAGATATTTGCAGTCCATATGTCTGATGAAGTACTCATTTCAGACTCCTCAAAGAACTACAAAATAATAGTAAAACTCAATCCAATTTTATTTCATTTTTACTTTATCAAATGAGGAGAAGACTCAAACAGGAAGTTAACAAATATCCAAACAGACAGAAAGTACTAAAAAGATGTTGAACATCATGTATAGTCATCACGACAGCACAAATTAAAGCCACAGTGAGATCACTACATCCCTACCTGAATGGCTAAAATTAAAACGACTGACAGAACCAAGTGAGAGGGTGTGAAGCAAATAAAATGTGGTTATACTGCTAGTGGAGTATTAATGGAGGCAACCACTCTGGAGAGCTGCTTGCCGTTCTACGAAAACAGATGTACGTACCATGATCCAGCAACTCCATCTGTATGCATCTACCCAACATAAATGAGTTCCTAGATCCAAAAGACACGGGCAAGAATGTTCGTAGCAGCTTTACTCATAACATCCTGGAACGGGAAAATCCAAATGCCTATCAGAAGAAGAACGGATAAATTCAAAAATAAATAAATTAATTAAAGGGATATTAAAGAATGGAGCAGCACACAGCGGCAAGGCGAAAAGACAAACTACGATGAACGCATCCGCATGGATGACGTCCGCAGATATTGTGTTAAACCGAAGGAATCATAACTGAAAAGGTCTATGCTCTGTGATCCATTTCTATGAAGGTCAAGGACAGGCCACAGTCATCTATGGTGAAAGAAAAGGAATAGCAGCTAAACTTTGCAGGGGTGGGAGCACCGACTAACAGAGACAAGAGAGAACTTTCTGGAACGCTGATAACTTTCTATATCTTCATCTGGGTCGTCGATGAATGAGTATATACATGTTTAAAAATTACACCTGAAACTAACACAACATTGTAAATCAACTATACTCCAATTAAAATTTTTTAAAAATACAATAAAACTAAAAATTCACCAAGATGTACACTTAGGATGTGTGCACCATATTGTTTGTAAGTTATGCATTGACTTTTAAAAATTAAAGGAGGAGGAGAAGTGAGAGCAACACATTCCCCTCAGAATTGCGAAACCAAGCTCCTGCCCTAGAGACAGAGTGGTACTAATCTAAAACCAAGAAACCTTCTTAGTAAGGGGAACATCACGCTCAGTAGCAAGCACCCCTAATTGCCTGCAAGTGTGAGAATACACTGCTAGTTAGGTTCGTAGTGTGAGACGGAAGAACGAACAGCTTTGAGTTTTGATCCCCCCCATCCTGTAAGTGATGGTTTTGCCCTTGGCTTCTGACTCAGTTAGTTTGCTTTTGATTGAAAACATCAGAAAATCCAACTCCAACTGGCCTCCCTAAAGGAAAGCTCTAAGGTCTTCTGGGTTGTTTGACCCGTTGCACCGAGGTATCCCACCATTCCATCTCACCTCTGTACCACCAGAGGGATGCATGGGGGTGAGACAGTTGCAGGGGAGGCTACTTTCTTCCTCATCCTTGTGGGCAGAATTGCTACTGGAAGATCTCCCAGAATAGTAAGGAAGAATTTCCCCAGAACCTCCAGCAAATCACTTCTCGTGAGAAGTGAGACTTGGCCCAAGTTTTGTCCTAGTTCCATCCAAACCAAGTGCTGGCTGGAGGAGGGAAGGATCAGTGAGATTGCAAAGATGGGTTTGGTCTAAGGAGCACCAACCCTAGGACTGATGATGAGCTGGATAGTGGGGAAAAAAATCAGGGTGCTGCTTAGAAAGAGAAAGGGCGCCTAGAAAAGGGATGTTGGGTTGACCACCAGTGATATTCAATACCGTTCCCTCAACAAGATTTTAAGCACCTAGGTATCAGGGAATGTGTTTATCCGCACAATATTGTACTGTCTGGGGACCATGAAAGACAGATGAGACAGGGGTGTGTAGGACCTCAGAGTTTCACACGTCAGAGGAATAGCAGCTGATGCCATCAGCTGGCTAATAGTCCAGAGATGTGGCTAAGGCTCCCAAGAGCACCCCAAAGTTTAGAAGAGTTTGGAAGACAACAGCTCCTACTGGACAGAGCCTTGTCCATATCAAGCCTGTAGACAATGGGCTAGAAGAGAAGTCACAGCCAATCAAGGAGAACCGCATAACCTGCAACAGACGGTCAACTAAGAAGACTGCATCTTTTTCTCTCCCTTCTCCCTGCCCTCCCAGTAAGGGATCTGGAATGGGGTAGAAGGAGAGAACAAAAGTCTAGCTTGGAGTTGAAGTAGGGGTATGAATTGAACATGAGCTTGAAGCTTAAAAATGAACAAGTCAGTGATTACATAGGTGTATACATTTTTTATAACATATTTTAATCAGGTTGTCTTTTTATTGTTTTATTGTTGAGTTGTAAGAGTTCTTTATATATTCTGGATACAAGCCCCTTGTCAGATATGATTTGTAAATATTTCCTCCCATTCTATGGGTTTGCTTCTCATTCTTTTGATGGTGTGCTTTGAAAATACAAAAGATTTTGATGAAGTTCAATTTATCTATTTTTTTCTTTTGTTGCTTGTGTTTTGGGTGTCATATCTTAGCAACCAACGCCTAACTCATGGTAATGAATATTTACTCCTGAGTTTGCTTCAGGCTGTTTTAGTTCTTACATGTAAGTCTATGATATGGTTTGAGTTAACTTTTGTATATGGTATAAGGTAAAAGTCAAACGTTATTTTAATGTGGATATCCAGTTGTCCCAACACCATTTGTTGGAAAGAGTATTCTTTTCTCATTAAATGGTCTTGGCACCCTTGTAAAAAATCGATCGACAAAAATGGCAGTGTGGGAAGACAGGGAGTTAGCATCTCCCCCCAACTAGGGTGTCTGCCAGCTGCTGGTGGGGGACCCTGATGCCCAAGGAGACGGGAGGAACCCCCAAGTGAACCAGTAGGACTAGGGGAACTGAGGGGGGAGAAGTAGAGGCCAGACAGGGTCAGCACCCCCGAGGCCGGGGAGATCAGGAGAGGCAGGCGGGAGGGACCCTCCGGGAGGAGCGGGAGAGGAACAGAGGGCGATGGCCTGGCCCACTCGGGCGGGAGAGCCTGCTGAGTTCCCAGACCGGTACGCCCCCTGCAAAGCCCCCTCCAGGCCTTGTGGGTCCTTGGGGGCATAGGAGGGAGGCCGGGGAGATCAGGAGAGGCAGGACGGAGGGCCCTCCAGGACGGAGGAACAGGAGAGGAGGGCATTTGCCCCGCCCGCTCGAGCCCAGGAAGCCTGCTGGGCTCCCAGGTGAGGTCCCTGCCCTCTGAGACCAGGGGTCGGGGGCACGCCTGGGCCGCTTCTGTTCCTTGAGCCTAAGCCCCACCCCCCATGGCTCCCAGGGCCTTTTCCAGCCCTGTGGGTCCTGAGCATTGGTCCCGCCTACTGCCCAAACCTCGCCCGTGCTTAGGCCCCGCCCTCCACAGCCAAGGGCTTTTCCCCCTTCGCTTTTTTTATTTTCTCTTTTTCCTCCTCCCCTTTTTTTACTATTGTGGTAGTGTTGCACCTTCCGGTTGTTGATTCATGTGTATGTTTATTTTCATATTCTTTCTAAGACATCTGTTAGTTTCCTAGTCTAATTTTATTTTTTACCTTGTTATTGTTCTCTCTCTCTCTCTTTTTTTTTTTTTTTTTTGCCACCCCACGTGGCTTGCAGGATCTGGGTTCATGAACGGGGGGCTGGGCCAAAGCTCCTGTGGTGGGAGTTCAATGTTGGAATCACTGGACTAACAGAGAACCTCAGACTCCAGGGAATATTCATCAGAGTGAGATCTCCAGGAGGTCCTCATCTCAGCACCAAGACCCAGCTCTACCCAACAGCCTACAAACTCCAGTGTTGGAAGCCTCAGGCCAAACAACCAGTAAGACAGGAACACAATCCCACTCATAAAAATAAAAAAACGAGACAGCAAAAAAATATGTCACAGGTGGAGGAGCAAGGTAAAAACCTACAAGACCAAATAAATGAAGAGGAAATAGGCAATCTACCTGAAAAAGAATTCAGAGTAATGATAATAAAGATGATCCAGAATCTCGGAAACAGAATGGAGGCACGGACTGAGAAAACACAAGAAACGTTTAACAAAGCTCTGGAAGAACTAAAGAACAAACAAACAGAGATAAACAACACAATAACTGAAATGAAAATTACACTAGAATCAATAACAGAATAAGAGAGGCAGAAGAACGAATAAGTGAGCTGGAAGACAAAATGGTGGAAGTAACTGCCAAGGAACAGAATAAAGAAAAAAGAATGAAAAGAATTGAAGACAATCTCAGAGACCTCTGGGACAACACTAAATGCACCAACATTTAAATTATGGGCTTCCCAGAGGAAGAAGAGAAAAAGAAAGGGTCTGAGAAAATATTTGAAGAGATTATAGTCAAAAACTTCCCTAACATGGGAAAGGAAATAGTCATCCAAGTCCAGGAAGCACAGAGAGTCCCATAAAGGATAAATCCTAGGATAAAAACACCAAGACACATATTAATCAAACTAACAAAAATTAAATTCAAAGAAAAATATTAAAGGAAGCAAGGGAAAAACAAAAAATAATATACAAAGGAATCCCCATAAGGTTATCAGCTGATTTTTCAGCAGAAATTCTAAAGGCCAGAAGGGAGTGGGAGGAAATATTGGAAGTGATGAAAGAGAAAAACCTACAACCAAGATTACTCTACCCAGCAAGAATCTCATTCAGATTCAACAGAGAAATCAAAAGCTTTTCAGACAAGCAAAAGCTAAGAGGATTCAGCACCACCAAACTAGCTTTACAACAAATGCTAAAGAAACTTCTCTAGGCAGGAAACACAAGAGATGAAAAAGACCCACAAAAACAAACCCAAAACAATTAAGAAAATGGTAATAGGAACATACATATCTATAATAACCTTGAATGTAAATGGATTAAATGCCCCAACCAAAAGACACAGACTGGCTGAATGGATACAAAAACAAGACCCATATATACGCCATCTACAAGAGACCCATTTCAGACCTAGGGACACATACAGACTGAAGGTAAACAGATGGAAAAAGGTATTCCAAGCAAATGGAAATCAAAAGAAAGCTGGAGTAGCAATACTCATATCTGATAAAATAGACTTTAAAATAAAGACTGTTACAAGAAATAAGGAGGGACACTATATAATGATCAAAGGATCAATCCAAGAAGATATAACAATTATAAATGTTTATGCACCCAACATGGGAGCACCTCAATGCATAAGGCAAATGCTAACAATCATGAAAGGAGAAATCGACAGTAACACAATAATTATAGGGGACTTTCACACATCATTTACACCAATGAACAGATCATCCAAACAGAAAATAAATAAGGAAACACAAGCTTTAAATGACACAATAGACCAGATAGATTTAATTTATATTTATAGAACATTCCACCCAAAAGTGGCAGAATACACTTTCTTCTTAAGTGCACAGGGAAAATTCTCGAGGAAAGATCACATCTTGGGTCACAAATCAAGCCTCAGAAAATTTAAGAAAATTGAAATCACATCAAGCATCTTTACTGACCACAACGCTGTGAGATTGGAAATCAATTACAGGAAAAAAACTGTAAAAAAAGCAAATACATGGAGGCTAAACAGTGCACTACTAAATAACCGAGATCACTGAAGAAATCAAAGAACAAATTAAAAAATACATAGAAACAAATGACAACAAAAACACAACAACCCAAAACGTATGGGATGCAGCAAAAGCAGTTCTAAGAGGGACGTTTATAGCAATTCAATTTTACCTCAAGAAACAAGAAACATCTCAAATAAATAATCTAACCTTACACTTAAAACAACTAGAGAAAGAAGAACAAAGAAAACCCAAAGTCAGTAGAAGGAAAGAAATCATAAAGATCAGAGCAGAAATAAATGAAATAGAAACAAAGAAAACAACAGCAAAGATCAATAAAACTAAAACCTGGTTCTTTGAGAAGATAAACAAAATTGATAAACCTGTAGCCAGACTCATCAAGATAAAAAGGGAGAGGATTCAAATCAATAAAATTGGAAATGAAAAAGGAGAAATCGGGGCTTCCCTGGTGGTGCAGTGGTTGAGAGTCTGCCTGCCGATGCAGGGGACGTGGGTTCGTGCCCCGGTCCGGGAAGATCCCACATGCCGCGGAGCAGCTGGGCCCGTGAGCCATGGCCGCTGAGCCTGCGCGTCCAGAGCCTGTGCTCCGCAACAGGAGAGGCCACAACAGTGAGAGGCCCGCGTACCACAAAAAGAAAAAGAAAAAGGAGAAATCACAACTGACACTGCAGAAATACAAAGGATTATAAGAGACTACTACAAACAACTATATGCCAATAAAATGGACAACCATGAAGAAATGGACAAATTCTTGGAAAGGTACAATTTTCCAAGACTGAACCAGGAAGAATTAGAAGATATAAACAGACCTATCACAAGTAATGAAATTGAAACTGTAATGAAAAATCTTCCAACAAACAAAAGTCCAGGACCAGATGGCTTCACAGGCGAATTCTATCAAACATTTAGAGAAGAGCTAACACCGATCCTTCTCAAACTCTTCCAAAAAATTGCAGAGGGAGAAACACTCCCAAATTCATTCTACAAAACCACCATCGCCCTGATACCAAAACCAGGAAAAGATATCACAAAAAAAGAAAATTATAGACCAATATCACTGATGAACATAGATGCAAAAATCCTCAACAAAATACTAGCAAACAGAATCCAACAACACATTAAAAGGATCATATACCATGATCAACATCAAGTGGGATTTATCCCAGGGATGCAAGGATTCTTCAATATATGCAAATCAATCAATGTGATACACCACATTAACACATTAAGGAATAAAATCCATATGATCATCTCAATAGATGCAGAAAAAGCTTTCGACAAAATTCAACCCCCATTTATGATAAAAACTCTCCAGAAAATGGACATAGCGGGAACTACCTCAACATAATAAAGGCCATATATGACAAACCCACAGCAAGCATCACACTCAATGGTGAAAAACTGAAAGCATTTCCACTAGGATCAGGAACAAGACAAGGATGTCCACTCTCGCCACTCTTATTCAACATAGTTTTGGAATTCCTAGCCATGGCAATCAGAGAAGAAAAAGAAATAAAAGGAATACAAATTGGAAAAGAAAAAGTAAAACTGTCACTGTTTGAGGACGACATGATACTGTACATAGAAAATCCTAAAGATGCCCCCTGAAAACTACTAGAACTAATCAATGAATTTGGTAAGGTTGCAGGATACAAAATCAATGCACAGAAATCTCTGGCATTCCTATACACCAACAGCAAAAAATCTGAAGAAGAAATTAAGGAAACACTCCCATTTACCATTGCAACAAAAGGAATAAAATACCTCAGAATAAACCTGCCTAAGGAGGCAAAAGACTTGTACTCAGAAAACTGTATAACAATGATGGAAGAAATCAAAGATGACATAAACAGATGGAGAAATATACCATGTTCTTGGATTGGAAGAAACAATAATGTGAAAATGGCTATACTACCAAAGCAATATACAGATTCAATGCAATCCCCATCAAACTATCAATGGCATGCTTCACAGAATTAGAACAAAACATTTTACAATTCGTATGGAAACACAAAAGACCCCAAATAGCCAAAGCAATCTTGAGAAATAAAAATGGAGTTGGAGGAATCAGGCTCCCTGACTTCAAATTATACCACAAAGCTACAGTAATCAAGACAGTATGGTACTGGCACAAAAACAGAAATATAGATCAATCGTACAGGATAGAATGCCCAGAGATACACACATGCACATATGGGCACCTAATTTACGACAAAAGAGGCAAGAACATGTAATGGAGAAAAGGCAGCCTCTTCAATAAGTGGTGCTGGGAAAACTGGATGGCTACATGTAAAAGAATGAAATTAGAGCACTCCCTAACACCATACACAAAAATACACAAAAAATAAACTCCAAATGGATTAAAGACCTAAATGTAAGACCAGACACTATAAAACTCTTAGAGGAAAACATAGGAAAAACACTCTTTGACATAAAGCACAGCAAGATCTTTTTTGACCCACCTCTTAGAGTAACGGAAATAAAAATAAAAATAAACAAATGGGACTTAAAAGCTTTTGCACAGCAAAGGAGACCATAAACAAGATGAAAAGACAACACTCAGAATGGGAGAAAACATTTGCGAATGAAACAACAGACAAAGGATTAATCTCCAAAATATACAAACAGCTCATGGAGCTCAATATCAAAAAACCAAACAATCCAATTAAAAAATGGGTGGAAGACCTAAATAGATATTTCACCAAGGAAGACATACAGATGGCCAAGAGGCACATGAAAAGATGCTCAACATCACTAATTATTAGAAAAATGCAAATCAAAACTACAATGAGGTATCACCTCATGCCGGTCAGAATGGCCATCATCAAAAAATCTAGAAACAATAAATGCTGGAAAGGGTGTGGTGAAAAGGGAACCCAACTACACTGTTGGTGGGAATGTAAACTGATACAACCACTATGGAAAACAGTATGGAGGTTCCTTAGAAAACTAAAAATAGAACTACCATATGACCCAGCAATCCCACTACTGGGCATATACCCTGAGAAAACCATAGTTCAAAAAGAGACATGTGGGCTTCCCTGGTGGTGCAGTGGTTGAGAGTCCACCTGCCGTTGCAGGGGACACGGGTTCGTGCCCCGGTCTGGGAGGATCCCACATGCCGCAGAGCGGCTGGGCCCGTGAGCCATGGCCACTGAGCCTGCGCGTCCGGAGCCTGTGCTCCGCAGCGGGAGAGGCCACAACAGTGAGAAGCCCGCGTACCACAAAAAAAAAAAAAACAAAGAGACATGTACCACAGTGTTCATTGCAGCACTCTTTACTATAGCCAGGACATGGAACCAACCTAAATGTCCATCGACAGATGAATGGATAAAGAAGATGTGGCACATGGGGCTTCCCTGGTGGCACAGTGGTTGAGAGTCCCCCTGCCGATGCAGGGGACACGGGTTCGTGCCCCAGTCTGGGAGGATCCCACATGCTGCGGAGCGGCTGGGCCCGTGAGCCATGGCCGCTGAACCTGTGCGTCCGGAGCCTGTGCTCCACAGCGGGAGAGGCCACAACAGTGAGAGGCCCGCGTACCGCAAAAAAAAAAAAAAAAAAATATATATATATATATATATGGCATATATATACAATGGAATATTACTCAGCCATAAAAAGAAACGAAACTGAGTTATTTGTAGTGAGGTGGATGGACCTAGAGTCTGTCATACAGAGTGAAGTAAGTCAGAAAGAGAAAAATAAATACCATATGCTAATCCATATATATGGAATCTAAAAAAAAAAAAAAAAGGTACTGATGATCCTAGTTACAGGGCAGGAATATAGACATAGAGAATGGACTTGAGGACATGGGGTGGGAGGAGGAAGCTGGGGCGAAGTGAGAGTAGCATGGACATATGTACACTACCAAATGTAAATAGTTGGCTGGTGGGAAGCAGCAGCATAGCACAGGGAGATCAGCTCGGTGCTTTGTGATGACCTAGAGGGGTGGGATAGGGAGGGTGGGAGGGAGGCTCAAGACGGAGGGGATATGGGGACGTAGGTATGCATATGGCTGATTCACTTTGGTGTGCAACAGAAACTAACACAGTATTGTGAAGCACTTACACTCCAATAAAGATCTATTTAAAAAATCGTTTGACAATAAATGTTAGGGTTTATGTCTGGACTCTGGATTCAATCTCATTGATCTATATGTCTATCCTATGCCAGTTTTATACTGTCTTGATTACTGGGTCTTTAAAGTAAGTTTTGAAATTGGGAAGTGTGAGTTCTCCAACTTTGTTCTTCATTTTCAAGATAATTTTGGTCATTCTGGGTCCCTTGCATTTCCATTTTAGAATCATCTTGTCAATGTCTGCCCCCCAAAAAAGGTAGCTGGGATTTTTATAGGAGTCATGTTTAATCTGTAGATCAATTCGTGGAATATTGCCATGTTGACAGTATTAAGTCATCCCATCCATTAACATGGGATGTCTTCTCTTTTATTTAGGTCTTCTTTAAATTCTTTCAGCAATGTACTGTATATTTCAGTGTACAAATCTTACACTATTTTGTAAATTTATTCTTACATATTTTATTCTTTTTATGCAACTGTAGTGAAATTGTTTTCTTAATTTCACTTGCAGATTTTTAAGAGCTCGTACACAGAAATACAATTTATTTTTGCATATTCATCTTGTATCCAACATAGGTATATACATTTGTTGAAAGTAATTGAATCTTGCATATAAGATACATGTACTTCACTTCATAAAGTTTACCTCAGTAAAAAAATATTAACATACGGTTTTAAGGCAAATAAACAGGACTGGTTATTTTTAGAATGAGATTGTTTTAATAACTGGAAATACTAAAGTTTTATGTAATCGGATTGGCTCCTCACAGAGAGAAAGGAGGGGGTGATGTTCAACAGAGCACAGCTAAGGGCTGTTAATGGAAAACTCAAGCCATTCAATACTGATTCTCCAAAGAGTTAAGATGACTCACTACATCAGTAACCATGGTGATAGAAGATAGCACAGGCTATTACTTGCATTACCCTGACATTTACTTTGTCAGAGGAATCTCACAATCCCAAAGGCATTTATTTCCCTTTAGAAAAATACATACTGTCTCTCTGTCAAATGTTCACTGAATTTGCCTCTGTCATAATCAGTGAGCCCCCAAGTCCCAGCATCTTTGTGCTCAGTACTCCTCTCTCTACTGCTCACATCTCGAGGCACCTTGGGGATGAGTAGAGAACCTGCTGTCCCTCCACCCATGTCACAAATGCTGAGACTCTGCCATCTGGTACTTATTGAGAGAAGTTGCAGCTGTCCATCAAGAATAAGGCTCTTTTTAACCCAGCATTGTAGATCAACTATACATCAATAAATTTTTTAAAGAAAGAGGGCTCTTTTGGGGCAGATCTTGTGGAAATATAACAACTACTCACAAGGTTTCCTAACTATTGAGATAGGCGGGTCCGTTTCTTACTATAGGAAAATATGCATTCTATTTCTTCTAGAGATCTCGTGACACTAGAAAATCTGATGAACCCTTAGTACCTATGTGACGCTTCCTGTACCTTCCAGAGTTTACAAGGAAAGCTTCAAGAACAGAACCTCCTGGAGACGTTGGTCTTTGAGCCTTTGTAGCCGAAATTAAAGGAAAGCAGACCAGATGGGATAAAATGGGCTCCACAGACCATGAACACTTTCTCACTGCCAGGATGATTCATCTTCAAAGTTCTTAGGCCTCAGCAGACCTTAGTCTAAGAAAATCCTTTGCGAAACCAGCCAACGTTGATTTAAGACAATCTGTTGATCTTTAGTCTCCTAATGTGAGCTGCTATCACATAAATAATCTGGGTATTCCTGAGATGATTACAAATAATCACCCTTCGAGTACATTCTACAAAAAAATGGCATTAACATTTGTTGAGTGACTACATTCCATGCATTGTTCTGGTGCTCTTATACATAATCCTCAGCTGAGTGAAATTCGATAATAATGAAAGAAAATATTCACTTTACCTGCCAAGTCAATTCAATAAATTTGTGTTCATTAAACAGACTACTAAAACATTGTTCATATACACCTATTCCAATATTTTTTCTTAATATTATTTTAAGCTTTCCAGAATTACCATCAAGACATAAAACCCAATTGCAGTTCATCCTTCTTGTTCTCCCACTGAAGGACGAGAGAAGAAAATTCCGTATCTGTCATCTAAAATCTATTAGTAACTACTTTGGCTAAGCCTTGAAACTAAGATGCCGCAGATCAATTACACAGGAGTGAGCTGACATTGGCTTCCTGCCAGTGGTAATAGGCACTGATAGGAAGCATTGCTTTTCTGAATGTAGTTACGGAAAATACAACATTCACCTTTGCAGGGATCTGAGACATGAATCTAAAAGTAAAAGCTGTATGTTCCAAATGAGAACGTAGGTTTGGGAAGTCGGTGGAAGTCCTATATTTCCTTGGTGTGGTGTCTCTTCAGCTGGCTTGTCTGGATGTGCTGAGGCAGAGAGAGTGTGCTCTCTTTCTTCTGGTAGAGCTGGGCAGAAGTCAGGGGAGGAAGCAAATCCTTAATCCTCTCACAATGCCTCCAGAAAAAGAAATACTGAAATGTTAAACCTGAAAGAGCCCTCGGAAGCCATGTCACCCACAGCCCTTATTTTTACAGACAAGGAAATGAAATGGAGGCAAAGGCTGCAGGGGACTTCGGTTGAAGCTTCTGGATCCTTCGTCATCCCTGCTTTTCTGTCTGTCATTTAGAAACGATGCCCGGAAGTTTTGCTGGTGGGACTGGAACTTGGGTCCTTTGCAATTGAGACAAAACAAATGCGGACATGATTTTCTCATGTGTGTGTATGTTTGGGTTGGTATGTTTTTATGTGTGTATATGTTCCTATGTATACGAATGATAACAAGATAGCACGGAACACACAGAGGGTCGCTGACAGTAAGAGTTAGCGGAGTCCGTTCCAAAGAACAACTGATCATCCCCACTGTGGCCCTCTAAGGAGTTTCAGGTACATCCAGACTAATGGGCATTGTCCCTACTGCAATTTCCATCACTCAGGACCATGTACTAAGGTAAGGTGCCCTCTGCTTCACAATGAGTTTCAGGATTTGCCAGCTACAAACAGCTGGATGGAGACCAGCTGCTTTAAAAAAACCACTGAGCTAAGGTACAGACCTCCAAGGCAGCAGCCATCTGCAATCTTTTATTTTATTTTATTTTATTTTATTTATTTATTTGTTTGTTTCTTTATTTAGGCTGCATTGGGTCTTCGTTGCTGTGCGCAGGCTTTCTCTAGTTCCGGCGAGCGGGGGCTACTCTTCGTTGCGGTGCGCGGGCTTCTCATTGCGGTGGCTTCTCTTGTTGCGGAGCATGGGCTCTAGGCGTGTGGGCTTCAGTAGTTGTGGCACACGGGCTCAGTAGTTGTGGCTCATGGGCTCTAGAGCACAGGCTCAGTAGTTGTGGCGCACGGGCGCAGTTGCTCCGAGGCATGTTGGATCTTCCCAGACCAGGGCTCGAACCCATGTCCCCTGCATTGGCAGGCAGATTCTTAAACCACTGCGCCACCAGGGAAGCCCCTGCAATCTTAATATAAAATGAAATTGGGCTTAAAAGAACTTTCCTGTTAGGTGAATTATGATCTATATCTGTATACCAGATATTTATGGTGGATATATATCTCTTATATATTCTTAAAGTAGAAAAGTGTGTTAAACTACAAATATATGTATTTACATATATACATGCTTATATAGGCAAATTTCTTGAAGACACCTTGCATTTCTTTTTGAATAATAATTAGTTTATACTTCAGCCTATTTACATTAACAAGAAGAGCATATACAATCCCACATAATGATGTCTTTCTGGGAATAAAATTAACTCTTATACTGGCAATAAAACAACTAAGTTCAGTCTTTCCTTGTGTAAGAAAAAGATTGGTGTCCTTTCTGAGATGCACCAAAATACAGAAAACCCCTCTCCCCAAAGGTTTACATTTGATAGGATATTTCCAAAATTCCAATTTTCCAGCTGTTGTAGCAAAAGCAGATTTCTAAGCAGTAGACCTCATTCACTATTGAAGCAATGAATTTCGACAGCATATGCAATATTTCCTTTCTGGAAATTGGGAAATCACAGGAAATGTGTTTTTCCCTATTTCTCACATTTTGTGATCCAGTAATATTGAGTGAAAGACTTATCTGTTATTATTATTCTATATCTAGTGATTGTTTTCATTGGCGCGAGTAGTCATGCAGGTTCCAAGACTATGGGCCGAGAGTGTCTCACTGCTGCCATCATCTGGACACTCCATTCTCTGCAATATTGACCAGACGGTTTTAAAACTCAAATTACCTCCGAATAATTAATCTCACTTATTGGAAAAGCCAACAGGGCTACATTTGTGGCTTCAGGGTGTTTATGGGGGAAAGGCTTGGCTTGCTGAAATATGGAAGGAAAATCACACAGGATTGATCATAGAATAGAAGGCACCCTTCCTGCTCTGTCCTATAAATGACTACTGTAGCTCATGGGAGAACCCATCTTGATGTATAAGCACCTTCCTATCTTCTCCCTTCCCTACGGCCACTTAAATCAGACATGGGATCAGAGTTCTCCAAATCGTTTCCCGCGCTGCCTCTGCTTCTGTTTCCAAGTACAGGAGCTGAAACAGCCCTGTGTCCGGCAGCCACAAGGGGGAATGTGCTCTTTGCCTGAAGGCTGCTTCAACTCCTGGTGACACTGATGGGGCTGGAGAACTGGTCTCCCACCTGATTCTCAGGATGTCAGGCTGCCTGATAGGGTTCTGTTGTTGAAACCATCATCATCTCCATCTCTGTCAGCACCTTCATCATCAGCGGTGCTTCTTCCTCCTCCCTCTGTGCAGGTTAGAGCCCACGTCGGGAGAGCTCACTAGGTAAGCGCTCTGTGCCCTACTTCAGCGGTCAGCTCTGACCGTCCCCTCCTCCACACGGCCTCTCTAACTCAGTGACAGCACAGGAGACGTTCTCAGAGGCCCAGCCCATAGTCACCAATCCACCTGGTAAAGCCTCAGCCTTCACCGAAGGCAGATCCTTCAAAGGTAAGTCCTGGATGTAAATCCCATCCTAGGAGGTTGCACAAGAGAGAACTTGCCGTGGAAATAAACAGAGAACTGCTTCTTGACCAATCAGGTCATCATTTCCAAAGCTCAGAACCTCAGTGATTGAATTCCAAGGGGGTGGAAATGTGTGAGATGGGCAGTTTGCTTTCTGTCCTCACTCCATCTCCTCATACAGCCTAGTCTCAACGTCTTTCTAACCACACACACTCACGCTCACACACGCTCACACACTCACTCCTCTCTCCTCTGCCTTGAGCCAAATGCACGAGTTCTCAAAAGACACCCAAAGATTTTTAAGAGAAAACTGAAATTTTTGAAGAAGGAGAAAACCTGAAAATAAAAAATATTTATGGGGCTTCCCTGGTGGCGCAGTGGTTTAGAGTCCGCCTGCCGATGCAGGGGACATGGGTTCGTGCCCCGGTCCAGGAAGATCCCACATGCCGCGGAGCGGCTGGGCCCGTGAGCCATGGCCGCTGAGCCTGCGCGTCCGGAGCCTGTGCTCCGCAACGGAAAAGGCCACAGCGGTGAGAGGCCCGTGTACGGCAAAAAAAAAAAAAAAAAAAACCTATTTCTGGAAGTTCCATAGGTGGATTAGCAGGGGTAGAGACCGTAACAGGGAGAAGCCTGTGTTCTACTACAAGTTCATCACTAAAGGGATGTTGCCTAGAAGCTTAAATTACACATAACGGCCCGACTCTGGGACCCCTGCCCCCAGGTAATAAGCATTAAGCTAAAACACCCTTGTTTAGCTCACAGGGAACATCCTGGGCAGGCCCGGGTAGGAATGACCTCAGGAAGGAAGAAATAACACATCCCCTCCGGAGTCTGGCCCGAACCAGGACTTTACTCCCTCCTCTTTTAGTATAAAAGAAGCCTGAATTCTAACTCGGGGAAGATGGTTCTTTGAGACACAAGCCCACCGTCCTCTTGGTCTGCTGGATTTCCGAATGAAGTCACTATTCCTTGTCCCAGCACCTTGTCTCTCAATTTACTGGCCTGTGTGTGGCAAGCAGCATCAGCTTGGACTCGGTAACAGGACCAGGTAGATGTGTCTTTTCCTTCTAACCAGCACCCATCAACCTGTTCAGAGGGGTTACTCTGTGCCGTCACATTGTCATACACTGGGGATGAGACACTGCCCCTGACATCCGGTCACTCACTGTCTAATGAGGGCTTGCAAACTAGCAGACTCTCTCTTCATCATTTCTGCCAACAAATATTTACCAACTGATAACCGATCCTTGCCAAACATGAACTCACGCGAGGGCCGGGATCCTTGCAGCAATTTTGTTTCCAGAAAGGAAAATGCAGATGTGATGAGACATTGGAAGGAAGGATTTACAGCACAAAAATGCTACGATAAAATCAAAAATGATGTATGGTTATAACGCTAGGTGGCTAGGAGATGGGGTGCCTGGGATGGAAACAGAGAAGCCAGCAGAGCTAGGGTCATGAGGATGACAGTTCACCTGGAAACACAATGATTTAAAAAGACAGGGAGACACCATGTAACTGACCTTTAGACACAAGGGACTGGGTTTGGGTCAAGCGGGCAGGGTCAGACTAGAGAGGGTATTTGGGAAAATCTGTACGAAGGTGAATTAAAGCGGTGGGAGATGAGATAGGAAGAGACACACCATGATTTTAACGGTGGCAAAGTCATTTCCTCCAGACACCCCTGGTCAGTGGGCAACAAGCCAGGAAAAGCATGTCAGACACCAAAGCTCGGGGCCAAACCTTCCTTCTGAGCCAGGGGACGAGTGTGAGTCTGGAGGGCGTGGGTATGGAAGGCAGGGAGAGTGAGTTGAATCCCGGCGAAACTGGGGCATCTCACATCCTAACCCAGCTCAGGCTGGGGCGGGAGGGGGGAGGGGAGGGGAGGGGAGGCTGGTGGGGGCCGGATCCCAGCACCTGCTGTCCTGAGCCCCCCGCCCGAAGCGGCTTTGCTTCGTCTTCCCTTTGCAGCCCTTAAGTCGTGACGGCCTCATCCGCAGCCGCGAGTTGAGGCCTTGGAGCCCCTAAGACTGAAAGCATCGCGGTGCCACATAAATGCACAAGTGCTCAGCCACACAAGACGCAGAGGCAGGTACGTGGGAATCAAAATGGCCCTTTTCTATATTTCTACTGCCCAGTCAGGCCTTTGGTGAATGCTTTGCACTTCTGGGCCTCAGTTTTGCTGGTGCCGAGTCCCATCTGCCTCCTGGAAACCCCAACATCTCTCCTCTCCTGCCTGGCGCCATCCCTCTCGTTTGCCTTGTGCATCTGCAGGTCTCGCTTGGTCCAGCCCACTGCCCCAGGCTGGCTGCCAAGCTTTCTCAGTGGGTCGAGGATGTGGGAGGTGGTATCTGTTTCCATCCAGGGCCATCAGTGCCGGCTGAACGCCCTGCAGCGCCCCCAGGTGCCCTCTGCCGGGAAGAGCTGCCCCCCTCCCCCTGCCGTAGCTGGCTTGGCCTCCGGGGCCCACACAGTCTGGAGCCCGCTTGCTGGGGCTGCAGAGCCCCCCGCGCGGTGGACCACAAGGCCCTCACCCCTCCCTCATCTCTGAAGCAGGCCCAGCACCGCCCCCGCCCGGTGGGCCTTTGTCCCTCCGCTACCTGATGCACCTTCTTGGTCTGGACTCCTCAGAAAAGTCCCATATTCTCAGTGAAATGCCCCAGAAGAGCCGCCAGTGGACAAGTTCTATGTCAGGTTGAGTCCTTTCAGGAAGACTCTGTTCCTACAAAGGCTGATGATCTCATTTCAGCAAAATTTATGAAGTGCAACTTGTAAGCGGAACTTAGAAGGCCACAGGTCTATGGGCATGTCTAGATGTATGTTTAGAAATCACAAAGTAGACAGTTTGACCCCATCTTAGTGAGGGGAAGCAACAGCAGAGCAGACAGAGCCCCACATTAGGGATTCGAACCCCAGTTCTGCAATTAGGGGGCTCTGCACCTGCCGAGGGCCTTCCCGTGCCTCTGCACCTTCAGCCAAAAGTAAGGCGTTGCGCCAGATGTTTCCCTCAGGTTCCTTTAGGTTCTGCCACACTGGGATTTTAAAAAAATCACTCCCTTCTGCTGTGAAGCGATTAAGCAGTCCAGAACCCCCAAGTTCCTGTGGCCATCGGTATTTGAGGTGTTAGCAGTGGAAACACTGGTCTTTGCAGATAACCCTGTATTTTATAGAGCTGTCAAAGCAGCAAGAGGCTTTGCTGGGACTGGGGCAGCTGCTGCTTCCCTTTGTGCCAGGTCACAATGCTCTAGGTGCCCCCGCGGCCCCTGGCTGC
This sequence comes from Leucopleurus acutus, assembly GCF_964270905.1. Lineage (NCBI taxonomy): Eukaryota > Metazoa > Chordata > Mammalia > Artiodactyla > Delphinidae > Leucopleurus > Leucopleurus acutus. The sequence goes on from NC_139160.1 coordinate 3,237,187, forward strand.
ACACGGTCAGAACTGTATTTTTGTTTATCAGCCAGAGGTGATGGAGATTCCGCAGTGGCGCGCCCTCACTTCGGAGGAAGCGTTTTTCTATTCTATCCAGGCCTCTTTCCCCAGCAAACTCCCCATGCAGATTTTGAAAGGAGACATTGAGAGGAATAGCAGTCCTGCAATGAATCCCAGGCCCAGGTGAGGGCGTCTGCTGTAGCTCACACAGGGCCCAGTCCCCAGAACCACGGGGAGGGCGCCTCAGGCACCGATGGGCAACAACCTCTAGTCCAAGTACAGCCGAGGGCACGACCACTTGCTTCCCCTCCACACGGTCCACCCGGTTCCCACGCAGGGCCAGCTCCGGGGCCAAACTCTGACACCAAGACTCCCTCAGAACTGGCTCATCCCCACCCACTTCTCTGGGGACACCACCCACCCTCTAGAGGCTCTCTCCCTCAGGGCCTGCAGAAGGCACACCTTTCTCTAGGTGAGAAATAAACCTCACAGGGCTAAGTTCCACTTCTCTAAAAGTGACCTACATACTCAGGATTTTGGTACCAGTGATTCAACATCTGAATAAGATTTGAAAAGCTCATTGACAAAGCGCAACAAAATACATCACAGGTCCTGTTGAAGGTCCTGCTGTACTTCATCTATTCCTTTCTCTCCCTCTTCTTAAGATCATTTATTCACTCAACAAACATTTACTGAGCCCTTCCTTTGTGTCAGACACTGAGGTTTCAAAGACAGAGTTATTTATGCTGGAGAGACAGGTGCGCAAATAAATGGCACCACGAAGGTCTGGCTGTGTCCCTGGCACCACTGGGCAGAATGGTGCCGGGGACTGCCTGCCTTTGGGTGCCCAGCTCCCACACTGCAATTCTGGAGAGATTACTATTCCATTTTACAGAGGACAAAACTGAGGCCCAAAGAGGTGTATCCACTCAGTACACATCCTCAAGGTAGAGAGGGTAAAGTCGGGTTTGCCCTTTGCACCACATCTGACACTGCCTCTGGACGCTCTCCAGGCAGGCTGCTGAGGACCACAAGGCAGCTGGACCCCCTCCACCTGCCCAGGAATCAAAGCAGAGAAAGGAGAGGAACCCAGTGTATCTGGGCTGGAACTCAGGGGCTGTGGCTCCTGCACTAAGAAACACCACTTGGGCAACGAGTTCCTTAGAAACTCTGTCCAGTTCTTATATTATACAAAAAGCAAAGGAAACAAAGAAAACCCCTAAAGTTCTTGCAGTAAATGACCCATTCGTTCATTCCAGGGACAGTCAGTTATTGAGCCCTGGTGTTGGGAAAAGAGGGATTAATAAAATGTGGCCACGGTCACGCAGAAGATGACGCAGATCACCTGTGCGGACATGGCAGCCCGACTTGTCCACAGGCATCGTTCTGCACCTCAAGGCGGGGCCTGGTCCACCACCACCCCAACCCGTGCCCCAGCCCTCAGGTGGCCCCAGGGCTCTGGCTAGGACCCCAGCCCTCTGACGACAATCCCTCATCCCCCCCCAACCCCTGGCTCTCCAGGCCCTGGTCCCAGCATTCCTAGCAGATAAAGGAAACAGCCCCTAGAACTCAGCATCGTCACCTCCAATCTGAGGTGGCACTTAGGGGACAGGGCGGGAAGGAGGGAGGCCTCTGGAGGGACCGGCCGTCCCGCTGTTATCAACTCCCCCAGTGCAAACCAGGAGCATCACGTGGCAGACGGCGTCCCAGGGGACATCAAGGTGAGCGGGGGAGGGCATGGGATGTGTGCTCCCTGGGGGCTGGGTCACCTCTGCCCGTCTCCTGAGCTGAAAAGGTGAAGGTGATGGTCGGGTGGGAGCTGGCAGGGAAAAAGAACGGGGAAGCAAGACCAGTGGGGCTGGCGACCTGCATGGCAGCCCCTCCTCACTCCAGGCCTCAGTTCATCCCCTCTGCAGGGCCGTGGCCTCTAGACCCTCCCTCTGAGCACTCCAGTCTACAGGACCCCTTCTCCCACACCTGCCGTGTTCATTGGCGTAACTGTCACCAGCCTCTCGCTGCTGGCCGGGCACCCTCTGTTCCCCTGTTGCTCTCACCATGGCACAGCTCCAACTCTCCAGCTGGGATACAGGCCTGTCCACTCAGCATCCAGATGTGCACAGGTGTCAGCTCTGATGTGTGTCTGAAGGAATGATTTCCCTGCACATTTGCACAGCCGGAAGCCTCTAGGAGTTTTCCTCTGGAAGAGGCAGGGGCCAGGCAGACTTCAGAGTCAGACAACACATTCAGTATATTCATGAGGCTTAGACAACACAGCCTAGAGTCCCTGACCTCCCAGTGGAGTCTCAGGCTGGAAGTGACAAACCCCAGGCCAGGAAAGCAGGTCATGGGCGTCCTGTGCTCGGGACATTAGAATATGGCGCTTACGGGGCCATGCTTGACTCATCCTGCATCTGTAACGGTCTAGTCGGTACTCAGAAGTCCTGATGTGTTAGCGAGAGCGGGAGATGACATCACTTTTAAGGTGAGACCATGTGAAAAAAGTCAAAGAGTGCGGGCTCTCAGGGAGACCATTCCCAGACCAGGGACTCACAGCCCCTCTTAGGAACATCACCTGTCTTCACGGCCTGAACTCTGGGACTTGTTTTTTGCAAGGGCTGTTGGGGGATGTTTGCCACGGGCTCGGGGCTGCCATGGTTCTGTGGCTTCAGTAACAGCAGGCCACGTGGGAGAACAGCCTTGCCCACTAAATAAATCCGTGTTTCCCTGTCCATCAGAACACCTGGGGTCCTTTCACACAACTCATGGTGGCAAGCTTCTGTCTCATCTTAGCTCCAGAAAGAAACAAACTCAATCAAGTGCAGGTAATTCAGTTCAAACAGAGAGAGTAAGGCTGACGGGACACCAAAATGTCACGTTTATCACAGACAAGGCCATTACTGGAGGATGGGGCTTATGGCCGTGGAAGAGTGGGCATCCTCGTGTCGGACCCCGGAATGAGGGCGCTGTGCCCACCCTGTCCAGGTAGGGCCACCCCGGGAAACCTGAAGCCTGCAGGGGCCCTGCAGGACATGTCCCACCTGGGAGCCAGCCCTGAGAGGAGAGGGGGTGGAGCTGCGTCACCCACGTCACCATCAGGACCAGAGAGGGGGCCGAGGCTCAAACTAAGGCGCTTCCTCCACCAAGAACAAGACATCCCACGTGAGGAAAACCTTCATCCCAGCATGTGGTGTGCAGGCTTCACACGTAAGGCAAGTTTCACCACGAAACGCAGAACTTAACTTCTCGGTCCAACCAACCTCTTTCCCTTGGTGGTAAAGAAGGATGGAGGGGCAGGTTCTAAGACGTCAACTGACCAAGATGGCAGGGGTCACTCTGAACAAAAGAGTTTCTCTTTATTTTTTAATTTTATTGGAGCATAGTTGATTTACAATGTTGTGTTAATTTCTACTGTACAGAAAAGTGACTCAGCTATACATATATATATACACATATACTTTTTCGTATTCTCTTCCATTATGGCTCATTCCAGGATACTGAATATAGTTTCCTGTGCTCTACAGTAGGACCTTGTTTATCCATTCTATATATACCAGTTTGCATCTGCAAATCCCAAACTCCCAATCCTTCCCTGCTCCATTCCCTGCCTTGGCAACCATGGGTCTGTTCTCTAGGTCTGTGAGTCTGTTTTGTTTCATAGGTATGTCCATTTGTGTTGTATTTTACATTCCACATATAAGTGATATCATACGGTATTTGTCTTTTTCTTTGTGACTTACTTCACTTAGTATGATAATCTCTAGGTCCATCCATGTTGCTGCAAATGGCATTATTTCATACTTTTTTATGGCTGAGTAATATCCCATTGTATATATGTACCACATCTTCTTTATCCGTTCCTCCGTCTATGGACATTTAGGTTAGTTCCATGTCTTGACTATTGTGAATAGTGCTGCTATGAACATTGGGGTGCTTGGATCTTTTCGAATTAGAGTTTTGTCCAGATATATGCCCAGGAATGGGATTGCTGGATCATCTGGTAGTTCCATTTTTAGTTTTCTGAGGAACATCCATGCTGTTCCCCATAGTGGCTGCACCCGTTTACCAAACCCATTCCCTTTGGGTTTCTCTTTGGAGATACTTTTCTTTTACTCATATGCCCTGCAAGCCATCACCTGAACCCTGCTCCCTAAAGAAAAAGAGAGACCTTGAATTTTGACAAGTACCTTAGAAACACCAGTGTCAATGGATGGCGCTGGGCACCCCGGTTTAGTGAGTGATGGAAGGGTTTAGTGGGAAGCCCACCAGACCAGAAGGGCTGTGTCTGTGTGTCTGTGTCTGTATGTGTGTGTGTGTGTCTGTGTGTGTGTGTGTGTGTGTGTGTGTGTGTGTGTGTGTCTGTGTGTGTGTCTGTGGGGGGGCGGGCAAGTTCCTCCACCTCTGGAGCCAGTGGTTCTCAAACTTGAATGTGCTGACATGTCACCTGGAGAGTTTATTAAAAATGCAAATTTCGGAGCCCCACCCCAGAGCTTCTGACTGAGATCAGGAAGCCGATTTTTAAACAAATGCCCCCATGTGATTCCAAGGCGGATGGTCTCCGGGCCGTAATTTGAGGAAAACTGAGATTGGTTTCTCATGGGTTAACTTAGAATCAGACCTTCCCTGTGTCTCTCCTGGGGCCTCAGTGGGGACGAAGGAGCCAGTCTCTGTAACATCACATGGGAAACGTGCTCCTGCACCTGCAGGATCGTTGTGTAATTAAAACCCCATTTTTCTCCACGAAACCTTTTGTACCCTCCACCAGAATGGTCTAGAATCTTCCCTGGGTGTGTAGGGCACGCTTCCCAAGGGGCTGGCTGGGGGGCAGGATCCACACCAGACCTCATTTCTGCTCTTCCCAAACTTCCCATCACACGACACCCACATCATCTGTGTTTTCCTTTCCTTTAGTTCCACCTCGAATCTACTCTCTCGTCTACACTCCCGCACGTCAGCCAGTGAACAGGCTGAAATAAATGTTTGCAGAATGGACAGGTCCACGATCAAACAAGATACTGACCAGGAGGGTCACTGATGTGATAGCTAATTCCTGAAGCTGTGTGGGGTCCGGGTGGGGATGGAGACCAACCGTAAAACGCCCCTGAGAGACCTTGACCCTGACAAAGTATCGGTGGCACTGGGGCTACGTACACTGGAACTTTGGAATACAATGTCATGTTATTGTGCTTTGAGAATTGCCATTTTCCCATTAAAAAAATACATTCACAGAGTCTTCTTTCTGTTAATAACACTCTTTCCTGCTACTTTGTGGCTGGGATGCTGGTTAGTTAGTACCAGCACACAGAGAGGCTTTATGGTCCCATATTCCCGGATTTGGGGGGGGAGTTTTAGCCTAGAGAATTGTGACATTCACATAAATTCATGGGATATCTGCGGCTCGGGCATCTTGGGGCAAAAACGAGGTGTGGCTTGTGTCCAAGTCGCTCACGTGGGGTGGGGAAGCTTTCACACTCTCCTCACACGTTTGCCGAACGCAGACTGCACGCGGCGGGTGTAACAGAGCCAGGAAGGTGGGCGTCCCGGGGGAGCAAGCCTACGGCATAAGGCTCCGTTGTGTTGTGTCTATTCTGGGGAAAAAATGACTCTCTTCACAGTGGCTTGAGATCGGAGGATGGCTCTGAAACTCTATTCGCACGAGATGCTCCCACGTAAGGACGTGTGGCCTGAGTCACGGGGAGCCGGGGAGGCGGATGGAGCGATGCCCCGAGCTGGGATGCTCTGTGGGTGCAGGGTCCACCTTCCCGGCTGCCGCGCAGGACAGCTGTGCAAAGGGAGGGGAAGGATGCCGCACGCGGGCTGCACCTCGGGGGCTGAAGGGGACTTGAAACTAAAAGGCAAGAGTGGACACAAAATTTTGTTGAGCAGAGGATGTGGGGGTGGCGCGTCCTCCAGTTCCTCGCGTCTCAGAGTTGCCAAAACCTGGGTGCTTGTTACACGTGCGGAATCCCAGGTCTCAGCCGGATTAATAAAACTCAAACATGCGTTTCAGCAGGATCTCCAGGTGGCTCCTATGCACATAGCAGCTCCAGTGGTGCTGGTTCAAATCTGGGAAGAAGGCACGGCCAGGGATGGAGACGAGGATGGGAGGGGAGGGACCACGCAAGCCCGCCGAGGAGATGCTGGTGGAGAGGATGCCTGGAGACTGAGGGCATCTGGAGCTGAGTCGCCTCTTCCTGCTTTTTCTGGGATCCCCCCCTGTCTGAAACCATCTGTCTCCATAACTCTGACAACAGCTAACACTTCTATGGTGCCAGACACACTTCCGGGACCTTCACGTGTATCAACTCATTGGATCCTCGTGACAGCTGTAAGGTGGTGATTACTATTACCTCCATCTCGCAGATGAGAAAACCAAGAGGCTGAGGTGACGTGGCTCCCCATGTGCACACAGCCAGCCAGCCCCAGACCAGGATTCAAACCGGCATCCCGATGCTGTAGGCTTCACCACCGTGTGCTGAGGCTGCGTAGGAGCTTAAGCTGTTCATATTTGCTTTTTGTTCTCCTTGGAGTGTTTTGTTTGTTAATATTAACATCCTAAGTCTACTGCTCTGAGGGGGAAGGGGACAGGACAGGTGTGTCCTGGACCGGTTCTTCCTCTAGCCTCTTGGCCTCCCACATCTCATGGTGATGCGAGAGCTGGCCGGCCAGGGGGTCGATTCAGCCCCCCGTGTGTTTTGCTTCACCAGAGGTGTTTTAAAAGCCAGACGTCTGCACACAAAAATCTCCCTGCTCACATCTGCTGCCTCAGCCCTCCACAGTCCTCCCTCCTCCCGGCTCCCTGACGTCCTACGCCTGGGAGGCCGCTTCGCGTGCTCACATCTGCTGTCTCCACCTCCACAGGGCATCTCCCCCACCCCCTAGTCTCCTCTGACCTACAAGCTCACAGAGCCGTGTCTCCTAGTCACCCGTGTCCCCCTCCAAGCCCAGCGCGGGGCCCAGAGCGGGGGAGAAGCCAGATCAATGCTTCCTGCTCTGGGCACCTGCTCTGGGCATCCACGGGAGGGGCAGGGCCCCGGAGGAGTGGCCTGGAAGTGAGGGCCAAGGAATCGACGCGAGAATCCCAGACTCACAGAGGAGGCTTTCAGAAAATGACTGTAAATTATGGTGATCCAAAGACAAATCCTGACTTCAGAGCGAGCAGCTGGGAAATCCCTCTCCTCTTTGAATCACACCCCATGCATCTTCCGTGGAACCTTGCCATGGTATCTCAAGCAGCTGATTTCTTAATAAGCAAATTCATGTTCTACGGTATCGGTCTCTCTCCTTCACGCACCATCTGTCCTTTTGCGTCTCTACCAATGGATCCCTTCTAAGACATGCAAAGGTTTTGAAGTGGGATGAATGTGCTCAAAAGTGCTCCACCGCCAAGAGGACTATTCTGTTCCCACCCTCACCAGTGCCAGAAAAGACCTTGTTACCTGTTCTCTGCTTTTCCAAATTGTGAGCACTCATGACTCAGGCACTCAATGCTAAAATTGACTTTTCAAGGGAATATAGTCATGATCTCTGAAAGGATAACACCAGTAAAGCTGGTTCCACTGTGATTCACTGCTAGAAAGACCAAAGTCTCCGCATTTTCCACCTGTCAATTGGATTCTGGAATACAGCTATGATAGTAAAAGATTTAATACTATTGGCCACTAGTAGCTAAGTTCAAAAAACAAATCTCCATTTAAATAAGTGATTGTTAGAAAAGGGAACCCTCATACACTGTTGGTGGCAAGGTAAATTAGTGCAGCCACTGTGGAAAACAGTATGGAGTTTCCTCGAAAAACTAAAAATAGAACTACCATATGATCCAGCAATACCACTCCTGGGTATATATCTGGAAAAAATGAAAATGCTAATTCAAAAAGATAGATTCACCCCACTGTTCACGGCAGCATAATTTACAATTCCCAAGATACGGAAGCAACCAAAGTGTCCATAGATGAATGGATAAAGATGTGGTCTGTGTGTATGTGTGTGTGTGTGTGTGTGTATATATATATATATATGGCCATTTGCAGCAACATGGATGGACTAAGTGAAATAAGTCAGAGAAAGACATATATTGTATGATATCACTTATATGTGGAATCTAAAAAATACTACAAACTAGTAAATATAACAAAAAATAAGCAGACTGACACATATGGAGAAAAAAACTAGTGGTTACCAGTGGGGAGAGGGAAAGGAAGGGCGATATAGGGGTAGGGGGTTAAGAGGTACAAACTATTAGGTATAAAATGAATAAGCTACAAGGATGTATTATACAACACAGGGAATATAGACAATATTCTATAATAACTATAAAAGCAATATAACTTTTAAAAATTGTGAATCACTATATTGTACACCTGTAACATATAATATTGTACGCCCACTATACTTCAATAAAATAATAAAATAAAAAAATAATAAAGCAAGTGACGATTTGAGTTCACTTAAGAGAAATGCGTAAGGATATTAAATATTCTTGCAGCTCTTTCTTCTACTGGGAATACATCCGAAGGGGAAAGCAGAGTCGGGTTACCATTTCTGGAAGGAAGAAAAATGAGCCCCCTGCTGTGGAACGTGAGATCTTTACTGAGCCTGAAACTCGAAATTCTCTCATTTCTGTCTCTCTTTGCCCTTCCCTCACCCTCTCTTAACTCCTCCCTCCCCTCCCAAACACCTCCTGCTAACTAAGCCTTAAACCGTGTACTCGGCCCCATTTATGCCACTTCCTGTTGTCCTTCCCCAAGTCCCCGAGCTGCAGCCGAGCTGTAACCCCCCACCCCCGCATCAGCTGAAGCGCTAACCACTGAGTCGCACCGTTCTGGTTCCACCAGCTCCCATCAAGGGCCTCACTTCGCTGGCCAGTTGTTTCTCGTTCCTACACTAAGTTGCCTCAAAGCATATAGAAAAGGACCTATGGCTTGTTTTCTTAAGTGACATATTAATCCCTCTGAAAAGGATGGACATTTTCCGACAATAACCATGACAGGGCAAGACTCTACTTTTTTTTTTTTTTTTTTTTTTTGGTCGATCCGCACGGGATCTCAGTTCCCCGACCTGGGATCGAACCTGCACCCCCAGCAGTGGAAGTGCAGAAGCCTAACCACTGGAGCTCCAGAGAAATCCCAAGGCCCTACTTTTATTTTATATATATATATTTTTTTGCGGTATGCGGGCCTCTCACTGTTGTGGCCTCTCCCGCTGCGGAGCACAGGCTCCGGACGCGCAGGCTCAGCGGCCATGGCTCAAGGGCCCAGCCGCTCCGCGGCATGTGGGATCTTCCCGGACCGGGGCACGAACCCGTGTCCCCTGCATCGGCAGACAGACTCTCAACCACTGCGCCACCAGGGAAGCCCAAGACCCTACTTTTAATGTGTCTGACTCAGACTTGTCCTGGAACGATGCATTTTGAACTTACGAACTAATTCAATAGGAACAATGTTTTGAAATAAGTGAGTTCTTAATCACCTAATTCTGAGAAACTTGAATCCTTATCACTTATTTTAATATCCTTTAGGGATGTATTTTTTATGATTCTCCTTTCCAGCAATCATTATTATAGTCATCATCTTCACCTGTACATCACCCATCTGCATAGCACATTAGATTTTCTAAAAGGCTTTATGTGCCTAATCTCATCTCTTTAATTTTTTTTTTTTTTTTTTTTTTTTGTGGTACGTGGGCCTCTCACTGTTGTGGCCTCTCCCGTTGCGGAGCACAGGCTCCGGACGCGCAGGCTCAGCGGCCATGGCTCACGGGCCCAGCCGCTCCGCGGCATGTGGGATCTTCCCGGACCGGGGCACAAACCCGTGGCCCCCGCATCGGCAGGCGGACTCTCAACCACTGCACCACCAGGGAAGACCTAAAAATATTTATTTATTTATTATTTATTTTGGCTGCGCTGGGTCGCAGCATGTCGGATATTTAGTTGCAGCATGTGGGCTTCTTAGTTGCAGCATGCATGAGCGATCTAGTTCCCCGACCAGGAATCGAACCCGGGCTCCCTGTATTGGGAGAGTGGAGTCTTAACCACTGGACCACCAAGGAAGACGCTGTCTAATCTCATCTGATGCTTCCAAGGACCCTGTGAAGCCGGGCCTAGGATTTCCATTTCACGGGGAAGGGAGCCTAGATGCAGTAAGATAAAGGAATTTATACGGGACAAACGGCAAGTCACAGCACTGAGGTTTGAAATCGAGCCTGCCTGGGTGCCTCCTTACACAGTACAGTGTTGAGACAGAGAGACAGAGAGACAGAGAGATGGATAATATCAAGAGCTCTGCACCCAGGCTTCCTGCCTGGGTGCCTCCTTACACAGTACAGTGTTGAGACAGAGAGACAGAGAGACAGAGAGATGGATAATATCAAGAGCTCTGCACCCAGGCTTCCTGGATATGAACCCTGATGCTGCCATTTACCAGCCAGGGGACCTTGGACCAGTTACTTAACCTGCGTACCTGCCTTCTCATCTGTAAAATGGAAATAATGATGTCCCCATCAAAGAGTGATCTGAAGGAGAAAACAAGTGGGCATGTGTAAAGCACACAGGACGGCATGGAAAGCGCCACAGGTTAGCCTTATATACACACGTGCTGCGTCTCACACACTGCTCTGCTGATGAGCGCTCAGCATAAAGACCAGGGTCCACACCAGGACCATAAGACCCCGTGTCCGTGTCTAAATGACTAGGAAAAAAGGATACTCAGCGGGTATGCTGGATATCAGTTTTCCTTAGTTCTGTGCAAAAAAGCCACTGGGCTGAAGCAGCCGTGGTTAGGGATTCAAGTGTTGAAAAAGCTGGTAAGGGTCTCCTGTCTGTTCATGGATGCAAAGGGCATCCGTTCCTGCAGGCTCTGATCTCTGCCAAGGTCAGGAAGCTCTCCGTCTGTCCTGGCCCTTCATTAGTCAGTGGCATCGAGGAAAACAATGGCTTACATTTCCACTTCAATCTTCCCACAGAAAAGAGTTCAATCTGATAAGGCAAAATGCTGCCACATCTCAAAGCTCTCATTACACACTTCAAAGAGAGTTTAGGAGCTTTTTTCTGTATTGCTCTTCAATTACTCATAACAGCAATCTTTGCAATATTTACACTCCTTTCTCCAGTGGCCAGAGGAGAATGTTGATGGAAAGCTCTCGGCACGCCTGCAACAGACTCCAAGCGATGCTGGGGGCTGGAGACAAGGCCCGGGGGAGTGCGGGCGGGTCGGCCTCCCCACGCAACCTTCAAGGGCTTTTCGTTCTACAAAAGGCTTGCTCTACTTTCTGAAACTAGGGATGTTTTCCTCTTAAGATCCAGGTTTTAGCAAACGGGATTTCTTTCATCTAATGTTGTTCTCAAGGAAGAGCCCTTAACCAAACCCAAGTAAACGTGAAAAAGTGGGAATGTCCTCCCTGCAGCGAATGGGAAGTGGCTCGTTAGCAGACGCAGGGGGTGCTGCCATCCAGACGCTGGTGCAGCTGGTAGCCATTCTGACAGATGATTCATTCCCATGGTTACTGATACCAGAAATATTACCTCTGCAATCAGCACACACAAAGATCCTTTAAAGAGAGTGTAAAAATTAGAGCGCTGTCAACCATTAGTGAACACTGCCAACGGGCACGGAGGCTGCACTTACACAATGCTGCTTTCAGGGCATCAAAAGGGGTGGGGGGCATGCACCACGGCTGCACCAGCCAATCTTGCAGAAAGCAAAAAAGACGCTCGTGTTCGGGGGGGAGCAGAAGGCCCTACCCACAAACATCTCTGTACAGATTTATCAGTCACACGGGCAAAGTGAGAAAAACGCCTGTCTGATTGGTCATCTTTGAATGGTCAACTTCATTAAACCCACAGTCAGTTTTTGTTAAGTTCTTTTTTTAAACGAATAAACTTTATTTTTTAGACCAGTTTTAAGGTCACAGAAAAATTGAGCAAAAGTACAGAGAGTTCTAATACAGCCCCTGTGCCCCCTCCAGTGAACTCCCCCAGCATCAGCATCCCCCAGCAGATGGTGCACTGGTAACAACTGATGACCCTGCAAGGACGCATCTTCATCACCCAGAGTCCACCGTTTACCACACGGTTCACTCTCGGTGTCGTACATTCTATGGCTCTGGGCAAATGCATAAAGACATGTATCCGCCATGACAGTATCATACAGAGTACTTTCAATGCCCTAAGATCTCTGTGCTCCTCCGATTCATCCCTCCCTCCCCACTAAGTCCTGCCAACCACTGGCCTTCATACTGTCTCCATAGCCTTTTCCAGAATGTCATAGCATTGGAATCACACAGTAGGTAGCTTTTTCACATTGGCTTCTGTCACTTAGCAATATGCACTTAAGCTTCCTCCGTGTCTTTTCATGGCCTGATAGCTCTTTTTTTTTAGTGCTGAATAATATTCCATTGTCTGGATGGACCACCGTTTAATTTATCCGTTCACCTACTGAGGGACATCTAGGTGGTTTCTGAGTTTTGGCAGTTGTGAACAAAGCTGCTATTAACATCCACATGGATGGATGTAGAGATTATTATATTAAGTGAAGTAAGTCAGAGAAAGACAAATATCATATGATATCACTTATTTGTGGAATCTAAAAACATGATGCAAATGAACTTATTTACAAAACAAAAATAGACTCACAGACATAGAAAACAAACTTATGGGAAAGTGCATAGGGGGAAGGCGGGGGAGGAATAAATTAGGAGTTTGGGATTAGCGGAGACATACTACTATATATTAAGTAGGTAAGCAACAAGGACCTACTGTATAGCACAGGGAACTATACTCAATATCTTGTAATAACCTATAATGGAAAAGAATCTGAAA